>NW_006921685.1:2508745-2515628 GCF_000298275.1 Orycteropus afer afer
TAAACTGTGGTCAATGTCATGAGACAAATTATATGTGAACTGCTGTATGGAAAGTGAATTTGCTCTGTAAATCTTCACCCAAATCACAATTAAAAAAAAATAAAAGTAGAAGAAATACAAAGTGGGAGGACTCACACTCCTGGATCTTAAGAACTACTATACAGCCACAGTAGTCAAAACAACATGGTATTGGTACAATGATAGACAGATAGACTAATGGACAGAATCAAAAGTCCAGATATAGACCCATCCATCTATGGACAACTGATCTCTGACAAAGGTCCAAAGCCCATTAAATGGGAAGAGAGAGCCTCTTTCACAAAATGGTGTTGGCAAAACTGGATATCCACTTGCAAAAAAATGAAACAAGACCCATACCTCACCCCATACACAAAAACAAACCCAAGCTGGATCAAAGACTTAAAAGTAAAACCCAAAACTATAGAACTCATCAAAGATAAAAAGGGACAAATCTGGGAGCCCTAATTTATGGCATAAATAGACCATCAAGCATAACCCAGAATGTGCAGGAGGTAGCAAAGAAGCTAGATGACTCCAACTTTTTAAAATTAAATTCTTATGCACATCTAAAGACTTTGTCAAAAGGATAAAAAGAGAACCTACCGAATGGGAAAAAAATATTTGCCTAAGACATATCTGATAAAGAACTTATCTCCAAAATCTATAGAAAACTTCAACACCTCAACAGCAAAAAGACAAATAATCCAATTCACAAATGGACAAAAGACTTGAACAGACACTTCACCAAAGAAGATATACAGGCAGCCAACAAACACATGAGAAATTGCTCGCTATCATTAATCATTAGAGAGATGCAAATCAAAACAACGATGAGATATCTATCATCTCACCCCAGCAATAGCAAAGTTCAACCAGTCAGAAAACAACAAATGCTGCGGAGAGACTGGAACTCTTGTGCACTGCTGATGGGACCGTAAAATGGTACAACCATTGTGGCAAATGGTATGGCATTTCCTTATAAAACTCAAAAGAGAAGTACCATTTGACCCAGCAATTCCATTACTAGGAATATACCCTAAAGTAGTGAGAAATAGCGCATGAACAGACATATGTACACCTATGTTCATCACAGCACAATTCACCATAGTCAAGCAATCAACGGATGAGTGGATAACCAAATTATGGTACATGCACACAATGGAATACTATGCTACATTAAAGAGCTATGAGGGATACGCGAATCATCACACAACATGGATGAACCTGGAGGACATTAAACTGAGTGAAATAACTCAATCACAGAAAGACAAGCACTGTATGAGCCCATTACTGTAAAAAGACAAAGAAGGGTTTAATTGGGACACAGAACTCACTTTGTAGGTTACCAGGATGGGGAGGAAAAGGGAGGGAGTATTATCAGGCTAGTTGGGGCCCACAAGCTGACATGGGTAAATGGAGGAATATACGGAAAGGAACTGTGACCACCATGATAACATTAGGTAATAGGAGGACACAGAATTGTACACATAAGAGATAGACGACAGATGCTAATACCAACCATTGTGTCCTCAATACTGCATTACAATTAACATCAAACACCAGGCTACAGATAAACACATAAACACCTGAGAGGATCAGATGGGGGTCGGTGAACAGAAGTATACTCTAGACCAAGGATAGATTCAGCTGAAGCTAATCTTGCACAGACACCAGTGATACAAAATACCTGCAATCATTACAGACACAATAGAAGGCAGACACAGAGTAAACCCTCACAGATACCCAGATACTATGGGAGAGAGATCCAATAGATCTACCAGCTCAGGACCATAGTCCTGGGGGACACCACACTCAATTGGCACAACAAAATAAAAAGCCTTGTTCTACATCCTACATTGGTGACTAGCAACTGGGGTCTTAAAAGCTCTCAAGCAGCCATCTATGATGCAGATAATGGTCTCCTAGTGTCCGAAGTGAAGAAGAATGCAAATTAAAATAAAAAGTGGGGGGCTTTTGGAAGCAATCAGCCATAGGACACGATGACCCTCGAGACCAGAAGAACTAGATGGTGCCCGGCTTCCAATGCCAACCACTCAGGAAAGGATCAAATCTGGAGATCCTGGATACAGTGGGAGGGAAAATGTAGAATAGAATCCACAAACTCAATAATGACCAGAATTACTGGTCAGAGGAAATCTGATGAGATCCCCAAGACTATGGCCCTGGAATGCATTCTGCACCTGGAATAAAACTCACCCACAGGGGCTGGCTTTCAGCCCAATAGTTAACCAGATGCACAATCAGACCACTCAACCCAGGATGACGCACCCACATACTCTATGGTAATATATCCCTTAGAGCAATGGACCATGGGGCACCAGAGAACCAACATCTAGGTTGAGGAAATGCAGAACAAATGGGAGTGCATAAATATGAGGGGCACGGGGGAGCGTTACAGGGTAGGGATGGAAGGAGACTGGGTTAGGGTTGGACATGGTAAATGGAGGGTGAAACTAAATGTACATGTAATGTTGAATGTAAGACAAGCTCTTAAAAAAAAAAAAAAAAAATCTGGAGAGCCTCGGTGACTTCCTATCTTCCTTCACCATATTAAATACATCAGTCCAATTATATACCTAGCATAGCTGTTGATAAGAATCAAGCTGTCATTTTAAACTATTGCTCCTTTGCAAGTAATGAGTCTTTTCTTTCTGGTTACTTTTAATATTATTCGTTTGCCTTTATTTTCCTTTCTTGGCTTATTGCTCTGACTAGAACTTGCAGTACTGAAAAGGAATGGTGATAAAAGGCATCCTTGTCTTGTTCCCATTCGAAAGCAGAATGCTTTCAGTCTCTCTCCACTGATAATAATGTTGGCTGCCAGCGTTGTGTATATGTCTTTAATTATGCTGAAAAATTTACTTTCTATTCCCATTTTCCTTAGAGTTGTTATCAGGATAAGGTACTGTATTTTATGAAATGCCTTTTCTGTATTGACTGATACGATCATGTGGTTCTTTCCTTTATTTCTGTGGTGGGTTATGTTGATTGAGTTTCTAGTGCTGAACCATCCTTACATACCTGGTATAAATCCCACTTGATCAGGGTGTATTATGGTGTTGGATTAAAATGGCTAAGATTTTTTTTAGAACTTTTCTATCTATGTTCCTGAAAGATATTTTGGTCTATCATTTTCTTTTTCAGCAGTATCTTTGTCTAGTTTGGTATCAGGCTTATGCTTGCTTCAGACTGAGTTCAGGAGTATTCCTTTTCTATGCTCTGTAATAGTCTGAGTAGAATTGGTATCAACTTTTCTCTGAATTTTTGGTAGAATTTGCCAGCTGTCTAGGCTGGGACATTTTTTGGAGGGTAGTTTCTTTATAACCTGTTCAATCTCTTCTTTTTGAGAGTATGTTCAAATTTTCTACCTCCTCAGATTGTATAGGTTGAGTAAATAAGTGTGTTTGTTTCTAGAAATTTATCCATTTAAGTTTTCAAATTGTGGAGTATTGTTTTTCATAGTATTGTTATCCTTTTTATTTCTGTTTTGACATTGCCTGTTTCATTTGTTATCCATGTTATTTCTATCTTCTCCTGTTTCCTTTGTTTACATGGTTTGTTAATTTTATTAATCCTTTCAAAGAAAAACCTTCCAGTCTTGTTGATTATTTCTATTGCTTTTTTGCTTCATTTATTTCTGCTCGAATCTTTTTTGTTTCTTTCCTCTTTTTTGATGCATGAGTTTACTGCTGTAAGTTGTCCTCTGAACACATCTTTTGTGTCCCAAAGAATTTTATATGTTGTGTTTTCATTCAAGAAATTATCTGCTTTCATTCTTTTTTAATTTCTTCCACTACCTAGTAGTTTTTAAGTAGGGTGTTATTCAGTTTCCATGTATTTGATTTTTTTTTTCCCTGTGATCCTCCTGTTGTTGATTTCTAACTATTTTTTAACTTTTTGATGTGAAAGATAATATTAACAGATTTTCAAATATTGAGCAAGCCTTGTACACCTGCAATAAACCCCACTTAGTAGAGGTGTAAAGTTGAGTTTTGCCTAACTGGTATCACTTCTTTCTTAACTTTAACGACATTCACCAATGAAACTATCTGGCCCTGGTGCTTTCTTTATCAGGTTATAAATTATTAATTTAATGTCTACAATTGACATAAGCCTATTCAGATGAAGAATTTTTCCTTATTTGGGTTTTGATAGTTTCTGTCCTTTTTTTTTTCTTTCCAGTTAGCCTGGCTAAAGGTTTGTCAAGCACATTTATAAATACAATAAAATATTATTCAGTAATTAAAAAACAAAAAGAGCTACTAAGCTATGAAAAGACATAAATGAATCTTCAGTGTATATTGTTAAGTACAAAAAGCTAGTCTGAAAAGGTTATGTACAGCATGGTTCCAAATATATAAAATTCTTAAAAAGGTAAGACTATGGAGTCAGTAAAAAGAACAGTAGTTGACAGTTCAGTCTAAGACATTAAACAGATGAAGCATAGATGATTTTTTAAGGATAGTACAACTATCTTCAATGATACTGTAATTTTGGATTCATGATATTACACATTTGTCAAAACTCATATTACAGCACCAAGAGTACACTTTAATATGGGCAAATTAAAAACAAAACATTTCAGAGATTATGGAAATCCCAGGTTGGAATGTTAACAGACAAAACAATTTAACTGCATTTACTAGTTATGCTTTGTGTGTAGTTATGTTTGTGTGTCAACTTGGCTGGGCCTGGTTGAGTGGCTGGACAGCTGGATGTAGTATTCCCCATGATGAGACTGGTAATCAACTCCATGGTAGAATCTACTGTGAGCAGCTGAGTAGCTGCCTTTGGTTATGTGGTCTGCTTCCTGTATATAAGGAGAAGCTTTGAGAAGGGTCTCTAGCTTATGGCACGCTTCGACCCTGCATGTAGCCGTGTCATTGATCAGAAGCTGCTATGTTCTGCTGACCTTGGGACTTACAATGGACTTAAGTTTGGTCTGCCATGTGGTTTGGTAACATCGGGACTGTGCCTTTTTACTTGCAACCTTGGGGTTTTTCAGCCTCAGCAGTCTACAGCTGTCTGAGTGAAGAAACGCCTCTACCTCCAGGGGGCTGGGAGCAGAGGCAGAGCTGGACTCCAAGGTTGAGGGGCTTTCACCCAGCCCCTAGAGTCTGCCACTTTGAACTTGGACTTAAACCCTCCAAATTAAGAATAAACTCCTGTTTGTTAAAGCCATCCCATTTGTGGTATATTTCTTGTCAGAGCAGCACTAGTTAACCAGAACAAGTACACATGTATAAAACCTCATTAAAAAGGGTGGAGGAAAAAGCAACAATGGAAATAAGTAGTCTGTAAAATGAAAACCAAAATAAATAATTCATATGTACAACCAAACACTTTGCAGGTTTCTTTGTTTGCAGGTTTAGGCTCATGGATTCATGGAACATTCTAGTTAACTGGCCTAATATTGTTTTCAATGCTTCTGTTCTACCTCCTAGTTAGATGTGTAGAGCCTGGAGTCTTAAGCTGGCAAGTGGCTGTATTGGCCTGGAGAAACAGAGAAAGGAGAGTCAGGAAAAGGAGGGGGAAATGGAATGAAAGCTAACTGCCTCCATGCATAACTGCTTCCTCTGCCATAAGACCAGAACAGATGGTGTTCAGCTACCATTACTGAATGGTTTGACGAAAGATTATAAAAGAATTCTGATCAAAAGAGGAGAGTATAGAAGAGCATTTCAAATTATCATGAAAACCAGACTTTCTGGAGCCATGGAGGCTGGATGAGCCCCAGAAAGTATTGAATATTGACCTGAGATAATCTTTAAACCTTAAACCAAAAATATCCCCTTAAGTCTTTAAACCAAACAGCAGTTTAGCTTAATTAGTAAAGAATGTCTGCCTTGAGCATTATGGTCTTTGAAATAGTGTATATTCTTAGCAACAACAACAAAAGAAAAAGTCAGGGAAATGGATGGTAGATGGTAAGAGCCAAATTTCTCACAGTTTACAGATAAGCAAGGGGAAGAGTCGAGAATGGCCCTTATGGTAAGAGATTCAAGTTGGGAGTCTCTCAGGTGAGTCTTTTCTGGTCTGGCCAGACCCTACCCGAAACAGGTATGATCTAGAAGTCCCAGAACAAGGCACATTAATTCTTACAGGAGATATTTCTCCAGAGCCAACAAAGGTCACCTTACTTGAGGTAAAACAGGTCCTTTACACAGAGACCAATTCCTCAAAATCTACAAGTACCAAAATTCAGCCACAATGAAATAGTTAACATGAATGGTCCTGTTGTTGTTATGTGCCATTGAGTCAGAACTGACCCATAGCGACCCCTCCTTGGGTTTCCAGGGCAGTAGCACTACGGAAGTAGATTGCCCCATCTTCCTTCCGGGGAGTGGCTGGTGGGTTTGAACCGCCGGCCTTCTGGTTAGCAGTCAAGTGCCTTAGCCACTACGCTACCAGAGCTCCCTGAATGGTCCTATAGTGATTAAAAAATACAGTTACCAATTTAAAAACTCTCAAAAAGTAATCCATGCCCAGATGGTTTTACTGGACATTTATACCAAACATTTGAGCAATTAACACTAACTTTAAACAATTTCTTCTTACCAAACATTTGAGCAATTAACACTAACTTTAAACAATTTCTTCTCCCAGAAATTAGAATACGAAAACCCTTTCCAACTCATTTTATCAGGTCATGTAATATACATTTTAATTTTGATTAAAAGCCAGGAAGCCAGAGAGAAGAGCAATCAGCCGAAAGGATTAGGTAAGGAGAAGAAACTCAGGCCCGCCCAGAGTAGCAGGCCGGAAGAGCAGGAGAAAGGGGATAAGAGCCAGGAACACGGACAGAAGAGCAGTCAGCCCCAGGGTTACAGGTGAGGAGAGA
>NW_006921685.1:2516099-2531649 GCF_000298275.1 Orycteropus afer afer
TTGAGGCTGAGCCTCTGGTGTTTAAAACCCAGCGAGATGCACCTGGTGCACAGGTAACAGCCCAGCTTATAGACTGAGACAGACGAGGAAGAAGGAAGAAGCCATCCACTTCTCAAAGAATTGGCCAGGGAAAAAACATAAAGAACAGCAACAACAAAACCCATACCCATTGCCATTGTGTCTATTTCTATTCAGAGACCCTATATGACAGAGTAGAACTGTCCTAAAGGGTTTCTAAGGCTATAAATCTTTATGGAAGCAGATTGCCACATCTTTCTTCTATGGAGCAGCTGCTGGGTTCTAACACCAAATTTTTGGTTAGCAGCCAAGTGCTTTACATTGTGTCATCAGGTCTCATTAGGCACTGAGCATAGGAGAGATAAAATGTCAGATCTACTTTATTAAAATTACCAATTCTGACTAAACACATTTATTTATAAAATGGAGTGGGAGGGATTTAAAAATACAACCCAGCTGGTATAGCAGTAAACTGAAATAACTACTATGGAAAACAACTTGGCACTTTCTAGTAAAGTTGCATCCATGGTCCTATAAGGTTTTTGTTTTTGTTTTAAGGGAAAGCAGCTTTGCTCTTGTTTATTATTCCTCCCAATGGACCTCAAACACCCAGAGTGAATGAGTAGAAGGGTTCCAGAGAGCATTCCAATTCCCACAACACCTTCTCCTCTGCCTCTTCTTCCTCCCTCTCCTCCTCCTGGCTTCATTCACCAGCCCAGCATCTGCCCAGAAGATGTGCAGCCCACCCAGCAGGTGAGCAGCCTGCCAAGCAGATGTGCAGCCCAGCACAGGGCAGCATACGACACAGCTATACCACTGTTGCCCACGGGTGCTGCTGGTAGAAGCACTGGCAGGGCTTGGGGCACTCACTGGCTCTTGGCTCCAGGCAGTGGCAGCAGCTGTACATGATCAGGAAGTTGTCCTACCAAGTAGGCAGCAGCAGCCAGGGCCACTGCTGCCAGCCATGCTCCCAGCACTTGCACACCCACTCTTTGCCCGGTCCCTGCAGCTAGTTCTCTTAGTCAGGACATGCACAAAGTGCTGGTCTGGCTGCCAACTTAACCCCTGCCTGGGGCCTGCAGCCATATATCCGGGAAGGCCAGCTTCCTATATCCAGCAGCCATACACCCGGCAAGGCCAGCTTCCTGTATCCAGGGGATACAGTTCTCAAGCTTTGTCAAGCAGGCTCCCATAATATAATAGGCTTTACAGGGGTTGGTTTGTAACTACTGATTGTACACGGGACTGCCTGTATGGTGTTCACACAATGTCCAATTCACATAACATCCTATTTTACAGGATTTACTAGGGACATTAAGCAATGCATGACTATACTCAAAAGAAGGGAAAAAATTTGAAAAATATCTGTCACAGAAATTTCACATGAATAGTTACAAATATTCAACTTAAGGATCTCTTAAAAACTTACCCGGAAATACCACAAATAGGCAAACAATATGAACAAACATTGCAGATACAAGCAAATTCAAGATTCTGGGAGGGTGGTGGCTTAAAAAGACCAAAGTTCCAACCTCCCCCACAAATAAAACATGGAAATGGTATTCAACTTAAACTTTGGTACTCTTAATCAGACAACAGAGGAAAGCAGCAGGAACCAGAAATAGGCAAAAGTCAATGAAATGACAAGTTGCATACAAATTATAAACCCTTTATCTGGAGTGAACTATATATGAAATATAAATTGCAAAATGATTGAAAAAAAGAAAATTCAAGTAGTCAGT
Source organism: Orycteropus afer afer (assembly GCF_000298275.1). NCBI lineage: Eukaryota > Metazoa > Chordata > Mammalia > Tubulidentata > Orycteropodidae > Orycteropus > Orycteropus afer. Next base: position 2,517,860 of record NW_006921685.1, read on the forward strand.
AAAGTTATAAAAAATTACTCAAGCTCAATGACACTAAAGTAACAATAAGGATAGATTATTTAATACCTACCAAATTGGCAAAGATACAGAATAGTAAATTCACATAACATCCTATTTCATAGGATTTATTCTACCAGATTAAAAGGTACACTCAAACATTGCTGGTTAGATAGAAAATTGTAATATACATTTTTAAACATGTGTGCTTATGTTTTCATTTATGAGTACAAGTGAAGGTATAAAAAAAACCTCACTGCCACCAAGTCAATTCCAACATATAGCGACCCCCACTAGGTTTCCGAGGCCGTAAATCTTTATGGAAGTAGATCCCCCCATCTTCCTTCTGCAGAACAGCTAGTAAATTAGAACCACGGACCTTCTGTTTAGCAACCAAATGCCTTATCCACTACATCACTAGAGCTCCTTGATGAAGGTACAAAACTCACCAAAAACCAAACTCACTGCCATCAGGTCAATTCTGACTCATAGCAACCCCCTTTGGGTTTCTGAGGCAGTAAATCTTTACAGGAATAGATTGCCTAGTCTTCCTTCCACGGAGTTGCTAGTGGGTTTGAACTGCCAACCTTCTGGTTAGCAGTCAAGTGCCTTAGGCACTACGTCATCAGAAGGTATAGGGGGATTCAAAGGTTATCTGAGCAGAATGATGTAATAATTCACTTTCTCTTTTAAACCTTTCTTATCTCAGATGGAGAACTTTTGTCATTTGAAAAATGCAAATGAAGAAAACTTTAAAAAGCTGCAACACACATAACTGAGGAAAGAAATGGAGCAATAGGAAAAGGGCACTGGCCAGACTTTAAAGGGACTCAAAATCAACTTCATCTATTTCACAACTCTGTCTAGGCTACCCTGATATTGTCACTCAAACCAATAAATGTGCCACCTTTTGCATTTCTAATCTTTTAAAGATATCTAGGCAAATAACATCCATGGGGAAGCTACCAACCTGATGTGCTAGCATCTTCATCTGAGTCTATAAAGAGCTGCAAACAGCCTTCTTCCTTCATTGAAGAAACTGGAAGTGACTCTGTATGTGATTTCTGGCACTGAACAGAGGAAAAATTACAATATTAGATTTACTTCATTAAAATTACAAATTCTAAGAAAACACATTTGCTTTTAAAATAGAGGGAAAAAAAAACCAAAAGGATGTGGAAACAACACCCAGATGGTAGAGCTGTAAACTGAAATGACTAGTTTGGAAAACCATGTGGCACTGTCTAGTAAAACTGAAATAGCATATAACAGAAACAATGCAGCTCTGAACAGCAAAAAACTATCTACTGACAGGAAATGGAATAAAATGCAATACAAATACAGTCAAATAATGGAATATGATATATACAACAATGAAAATGAGTAATTGCTAAAAGGACTTGGGGGCGGCATCTTCTGACTTCCTCCAACTTCACAAGGGTGAGACAGAATCGCCATCAACAGCCCAAGACTTATTATTCTTATGAGGCCAGACACGCTGCCACTCTTCACCCTTTTCACCAACTCTGACATCAACCGTCCCTCTCATGGCACTCACTACTTCTCTTCCGGGTTTGACAATTCATTGCAATGACCACACAGAACTCACAATACGCATGATTATGGGGTTTATTAGGAAAGTAACACACTACAATTCAGGTTCAGAAATACACTCAGGATACAATTTTTCAATCAGGACAGTCTCCCCTCTGCTATGCCCTCAGACACTGGCCCTTTGCCCCTCGGCCTGACCTCCGCCCTGCTTTGGCAAGTATTACAAAGCTCTTTTAGTTCTGCCAACAGGTACACCTACGTGCACCCTACCCCAACAGCAAGCCTCCTGCCCAAGGGCACACAGCTTTCCCTAGGCTGTGGGTTCGAAAGCCTGCCACTGTATCCTGTGCCTCTTGATTCCACTACCATCATCCCTCTGTTGGGCATCTCTCTCTGACAGATGTCTCTGCCAAGGATTCCAATGCAGGAATCTCAGGTCTGAGGATGCACTCTACTTCACCTCTAGCTCTTCTCTCTTCATGGCAGTGAGATCCCCCTTTCTGCCTCTAGGAAGGCTCATTTTAAACCTGGCAAAGTGACAAAACTAACCAATCCCAACATCAGAGTTCTACATACTTTATTTGCATAGTCCCACCTAGTCATCTGCTGAAAGTTACAAAGATTATGGCTAGAAAAGCCATTCCAAGTAATTCAATGCACTGCAATAATCTAGACAGGCTGAATGATCAGGTGTACCTGGGCAAAAGGAATATACCCACGACCATATATAAGATTGGCAGAGGCTACCTCTATATGCATATTGGAATGTGTTGTAAGAATATCCACAAATTAGACATAACAGGCCAAAGTTAACTAACTTCTTAGCCATAGTCAACCAACCTCATGAAGTGAGATGTTGGATCTGAGGACTTGAGGCCATGGTCTTGGGGGACATCAAGCTCAACTGGCATAACATAAAAAAAACAAAACAAAACCCACTGCCATGAGTCAGATCCAACTCATAGCGACCCCTCCTTGGGTTTCCAAGCCTGTATCACTATGCAAGTAGATAGCCCAACCTTCCTTTCAAGAAGTGGCTGGTATAACATACTACACAGAAATACTGTTCTACACTGTATTTTGGTGAGTAGCAACAGGGGTCTTAAAAGTTTTCAAGTGGCCATTTAGATGCAACATTGGTCTCTACTTGTCCAGAACAAAGAAGAATGAAGAAAACCAAAGATGAATGGAAACAGTTAGTCCAAGGGACTAGTAGACCATGAGAACCTCTGCCTATGTGACCATGAGACTAGAAAAACTAGATGGCACCTGGCTACGACTGTCAAAGACTCAGAAAGGGATAAGTGTAGGAGATCCTGGATAGATTGGGAGAACAATGTGGAACAAAACTCAAAACCCTAAATAAGACCAGGCTTACTGGTCTGACAGAGAGTGGTGAAACCCCCAAGACTATGGCCCGTAGTTACCCTTCAGGCCTGGAATTACACTCATTCCCATGGCTTTCAGCCAAACAAGAAGGCATACAGAGTGAATATTTACACCAGGGTGATACACTCCATAGAATGGTCCATCATGGGAGAATAAGAGGGCAGAATTTGCACAGAGAGATGGCTTAGGGGGCAGGAATGCATAGGAAAGGACACAAGGAAGAAGTAACTACAGGGAAGAAGTGCAAAGAGAACTGTTACATTGTGCATGAATTTGCTCTGTAAACTTTTACTCAAATCACAATTAAATATGTGTGTGTGTGTATCCATACATACATAAATATATATGTATGTGTGTGTGTATATATATATACACACACACATACATATACACTATATATATAATGGGAGCTCTGGTAGCATAGAGCCTAAGGCACTTGACTGCTAACCAGAAGGCTGGAGGTTCAAACCCACCAGGCACTCCTCGGAAGGAAGATGGGGTAATCTACTTCCGTAGTGATACTGCCTCGGAAACCCAAGGAGGGGTCGCTATGAGTCGGGTCCAACTCGACAGCACATGGCAACAACAACAACAATATATATAATATTATTATACCAAGTTTCTACTCCCATCACCTTTCAGAATACTGACATATTAAATTTTTTACCTACCCTGAACCTTCCTGCTACCTCCCAGGATAGAAAAGTAGATCTGTCCTGCTGCTAGAAGTAACAGGGAACCTCTGTCCTACAGTGCAATGAAAACAAATTTGGGATAACTAAAGGTTAAGGCTCCAAGGAAAGCCAATCTGTCCTAGGTGCTAATTCAGAAACTGCCAGGGGGGCCTGGGTGTAACTACAGGTAGGAAAACAATGCCTAATTGCCTGACCCTCAGCAGCATTTAGCATTTATCATGGTCGGAAGAAAGCTATAATTAAAGCAATAACGAATAAAAACGTATTGTAAATTGCTACCCAAGCCCCAGGCAGATGTGTTATTTACCTGTGGATCTGATCGATGCTATTAATTTGGAATAAAACTAACAGACAACAAAATACACATGCAAAAAAAGAAAAATCCACAACATACATAAATGATTACGTTAACTTAAAAAAAAAAAAAGACCTCTGGTTAGCAGCCAAATGTTTTATCCACTACCCTACCAGAGCTCCTTGGTGTATGAAACAGTATGGTTATTTAGGGATTCACCCTATGCAGACAAGAATTAACATAGCAGCCCCAATCATTTAGAAAGCATGCATGAAAGTTTTTAAGAACCCAGTCACTACTCACCAATTTAGGATAAGGAACAACACTTTTATGTATTTTGTTGTACCAATTGAGTCTGGTGTCCCCCCGTAATATGGTCCTGAGTCAGCAGATCCATTGGACCTCTCTCCCACAGTGTCTGGCTATCTGTGAAGGATTACTCTATGTCTGTCCTCTGTTGTTTCTGTAAGGATTGTGGGTATTCCGTATCACTAGTATCTGTGCAAGATTAGCCTCCTCTGAATCTATCCTTGATCTATAGTATAATCCTGTTCACTGATCCCCATCTGATCCATCTAAGATGCAGCTAATGGTATCCTATCGTTGGAAGCAAAGAAGAGTGCAAAAGAAGGGCACATGGAAGCAGTCAGGCCTAGGACATGATGGCCCTCAAGACCAGAAGAACCAGATGGTGCCTGGCTACCAATGCCACCACTCAGGAAAGGATCAAATCTGGACATCCTGGATACAGTGGGTAGAAAAACGTGGAACAAAACCCAAAAAGTCAATGACCAGAATTACTGGTCAGATGGCGTCTGGTGAGACCCCTAATACTGTGGCCCTGGGATACATTCTGGGCCTGGAATAAAACTCACTCCCAGAGGCTGGCTGTCAGCATAATAGTAAACAAGATGTACACTCAGGCCACTCAACCCAGGGTGATGCACCCATATAGTCTATGGAAATGATCCCTTGGAGCAATTGACCATGGGGCACCAGATGGGCAACATTCGCACAGAGGAAATGTAGGACACACAGGAATGCATAACTATGACGAGCACGGGTGGAGGGGAGGTTTACTGGGTAGGGAGAGGAGGAGACTAGGTTAGGGTTGGGGATGGTAAATGGGGAGTAAAACTAAATATACACATCATGTTGAATGTAAAACAAACTCTGTTCCATAAACTTGCACCTAAAGTAGAATAAAATAAATAAATAAATAAAAAGCATGCTTGTACAGATAGCCACTGGTGAGTATCTGTACCTCAACTTTCAGAACACGTACTCTTTAGCAACTGACAAGGTTACCATTGCTATGTCAGCCTGCCTAGACTTCTTGTATAAACAATGTGATTTATAGTGAACACCTCCTTTCCTTCTAGGTGTCTGAAATTTTGGTGGGCAGAGCCCTCAATAAAAATAGGCTGAGTCTCAAATGAGCTACCCTGGCAGAAATAATATGTACATGTTACTGCATTTCACTGCTGGAAGCAGTTAGCTCACTGTGTGGCCTTTTCGAGAAGACCAAAGGAAGCCTGTACATAGATTCCTCCAGACTTCACCCTCTGTCTTTTTCCATTACCAGTCTGGCTATGTATCTTGATTGTGTGGCTATAATAAATCTTAGCCTGAGTCAAATGAGTCCTTCCATTGAAGGACCAAACATACGGATGGTAGCAGGATCTCTAACATAGGTAGTGTCAGAAGGCTGACAAATGTCAGCACACACTCATAAGTGATAAAACTACAAAGGACGAGAATGATGAACATGAAATTCAAGATAGTGGTTACCGCTGCAGAGGGGAAAGAAGAATAGAATTAAAACAGAGCACACAGATGCTTCAAAGGTATTGGTATATTTATATTGGGTGTTCATTTATATTGATATTAATACCTTACATGCACTACATACTTTCCTTTGTAAGTGTAAAATATTTCAAGGTATATTTTTTTTTAAATCTAGAAAAGAGAAATCTCAGATACGGAAAGTGGGAAAGGAAACTGGCAAACCATTTTGCAGAAAAACTTGACAATATTTAGTAATTTCACTTCAAATGTACATATCCTAGAGAAATACAGTTTACAACATTTGCACAAACATAAACAAGGATGTTTACTGTATCGCTGTTTGTGGTAATGAACAGATGTAAACAACCTAAAAATCTACCAAGAGGAATAAATAATGAAGCTATAATTAATATAAATAATGCCATTCAGTGTATAAACTGTAGAATTCAACTCCATAAAGAAACAAAGGCAGGCTTTCATGTAATCACTATCTCTCTTGAAACCTCATTATGATTAAGAAATTTTAAATTTTCTTAAAAAAAAGATATGAATAGGCACTTCACCAAAAAGGAAATTCAAGGACCTAAAAAATACAATGAAAAGATGCTCGTGATATTTAGCCATCAGAGATGCAAATCAAAACTAAAATGAGATTCCATCTCACCCCTGCAAGATAGCACTGATCAAAAAAAGAAAAAAAATAGAAAATAACAAACTCTGGTGAGGCTATACAGAGACTGGAACTACTATACACTGCTGGTGGGATTGTAATGATACAACCACTATGGAAAACAGTATGGTGCTGCTTCAAAAAGCTGGAAAGAAAAATACCTTATGATCCAGCAATCTCACTCCTAAGTATGTATATCCTAGACATATAAAAGCAGTAACACAGATATACATATTGTTTGTGGCATTATTCACAATAGCAGAAAGATGGGAACAACCTAAGTGCCCATTAACAGATGAACGGATATGCAAATTGTGCTATATACAGATAATGGAATACAACAAAGCTAAAGAACAAAGATGAGTCTGAGAAATATTTTATAGCATGGATAAATCTGAAAGACATTATGCTAAGTTAAGTAAATCAGCCATAAAAGGACAAACATTATATGGTTTCTTTTCTAAAAAGTGAAGAATAGGTATACACACAGAAAGCAAGCATAACAAGGATTGTGAGGATGGCACAGGATCAGAAAGTGTTTTGTTCTGTTGTAAACAGTATTGCTATGAGTTGGAGTAGATTCCACAGTTCCTAACAACAACAGAAAGCAGTGTTCTTTGATAGGTACAGGGATAGGAAGGGGAAGGAGAGGAAATCACATTCTAAATAGTAGACTTTTTATATTTAGTGACAGGAAAGGCAATACCCAACATGGATAAAGTCTGCAACCTGACCAAGGAAAATAACGACACTAAAAAGTAGTTAAGAATAAGGAAAAATTTCAGTAAATTTTAAACCATACAATTTTGCAACAACAAAATAACCAAAAAACAATGTGTGGGGTTATATATGTAGGTATGTACCTGTGTATAGGAAGGCATTATAAGTGAGTATGTAAGTGTGCATGTGTGGGTGTATATGAAGATGTATATATAAACCCATTCAAGTTTATGTGCACTGTATATATATTTATATATGTAATAAATCACACAAGGAGCACAGTTATGGATATTTCCTAGATATAAACAAACACCTTGAAAGATTGCTTTGCTGGGTTTTGAAGGCTTGTGACCATAGTCTCGTGGGACAACTCAGTCAAATAACGTAACATATAACATAGTCCATTAAGATAATATTCTAGATCCTAGTTTTATGAGTAGTGACTGGGGTCTCAAAAGCTCACAAGCAACCATCTAAGATATAACTTTGGTAACTATTCATCTGGAACAAAAGGAAACCAAGAACTCAAAGAAAAAACTAGCCACAAGACTAACAGCTCACATAAACCACTGCCTCATCTAGCCTGAGACTAGAACTACACAGTGCCCAGCTAAATTAGCTATCTCAGATTAAAAGGGGAGAAAACAGAGAGTAAACCTCAAATTCCTAAAAAAGGGCAGACTTACTGGACTGATAAGAGACTAGAGGAACTCCTAACACTATGACCCTAAGTTGCCCTTTGAACTTGCAACTGAAACCACTCCTATTTTATCCAAATAATGGATTGGCTTACAAAATAAACAATATCACCAATGAGTACTATGTTCCCTTAAATAATCAACTGCATGAGAACAAACAGTCAATATTTACCCTATAACAAAAATGAGAAGTTAAGGAGGGGGACAGGGAAGCAAGATTAATGGAAACAGAACAAACAGAATGGAAATTATGAAAATGTTGACACAGTGTAAAAAATGTAATCAATGTAATGGGACAATTTTGTACAAACAATATCTGCCAGGGAATCAAAGAGTTTGGAAGCTGTCATCCCCATTTTCACAAGAAAAAGGCTGAACAAACTGAAATCCAACAACTCTTCTTAAACCCATCATTGAATTAAGGTCATAGGACAAACTACCACCCTGAAAACTGCAGACAGGCAAATACAGAGACTCACAGCTTACCAGGAACATCAACTGCAAGAGTCAGTAGCTGGTAGTAACACTTAAGCAGTTACTGAAATCTGGAGGCTAAATGTGCAATAGCTGAAGAGTTAAAAATTATAGAAAGTGTAACATATATGTAATTGAAATACAAGGAAACAGAGAGAACAGGTCATAAAAAAATATTTGAAATAATGACTGAAAATTCCCCAAATTAATGACAAACACCAAACCATAGATCAAGAATCAGAGGTAACTACAGACATGATAAATATTCCCAAAATCTATACCAACGAATACTCAAACGGCAGAAAAATGAAAGACAAACAAAATCCTGAAATGAATCAGAAAAGGAAAAAACATCTAATCTATAGAGGAACAAGGATAAGAATCATAGCAACATTTTAACCATAAAACACACAAGCAAGAAGAGAGTACAGTGAAGTATTAAAAGAAAATAAACACCAACCTCTAGGTGAAATTATCCTTCAAAATTGAAAGACACATATAAGAAAAGAAGTAAAATTATCTCTATTCACAAATTACATCATTCTATGTATAGAAAATCCCAAAGATTCTGCAAGAATACTTCAGAGCTAATAAAGGAATTTAGCAAAGTTGTAGGGTATAAAGTCAACAAACAAAAAAATCAGTTGGGTTTCTATATGCTAGCAATGAGAAACCTGAAAAAGAATTCCACTGACAATATCCCATTTACAATAGCATCTACCAAACACAAACCACTCACTGCTGTCGAGTCATTTCCAACTCAAAGCAACCGTTCCTTGGGTTTCCGAGGTACTATCTCTATGGAAGTAGATTCCCCGGTCTTCCTTCCAAGGAGTGGCTGGTGGGTTTGAACCACCAGCCTTTTGGTTAGCAGTCAATGCCTTAGGTACTACACCACCAGAGCTCTAGAGGAATAAAATATCTAGGAATAAATTTAACCAGGGATGGGAAGGACTTACATAATGAAAATTATAAAACACTGCTAAAAGAAATTAAAGACTTCAATAGAAAAATGTTCTGTGTTCATGTACTGGAAGACTGACTATTATTAAAATGTTAATACTACCCAAAATAATCTATAGATTAAAGGCAATCTTGGTCAAAATTCCAACAAACTTCTTTACAGAAATAGAAAAACCAATCCTTACCTTTATATGAAGTAGCAAGAGGCCCTGGACAGCTAATGCAATGTTGAAAGACAAGAACAAAGTAGGAGGACTTACACTTGCTGATATTAAAACATATTATTATCAGCTACAGTAATCAAAACAGCCTGGTACTAGTATAACAAAAGACACATAAGATTAATGGAACAGAACTTAAAGTCTAGAAATAAACCTACACATTATGGTCCACTGATTTTTGACAAGAGTGCTAAGTCCATTTGATGGGGAAAGAACAGTCTCTGCAATAAATGTTATAAAAAAAATTGGATTTACACATGAAGAAAAATGAAGCAAGATCCATCTGCCCACCATACACGAAAACAAATTAAAAATGGATTAAGGACCTAAGTGTACAAACTAAAACTAAATAACATTCTTAGAAGAAAATTCAGGCACAACACTGTTAGGCCTACCTTTTAACAATGCATTACATATATAATTAATGATAATAATGACAAACAGCAAAAGACAAAATAAGTAAATTGGATGTCATAAAAATTAAAATCTTTTGTTCATCAAAGGACTTTACCAAAAAAGAAAAAAGACAAGTTACTGACTGGGAAAATATCTCTAGAATTCGTATATTCAGTAAGAAATCTAATACCCAAAATTTTATAAACAACTTAATAACAAAAAGACAAACCAATATGGGCAAAGGACTTGAATAGACATTTCACCAAATAGGATATTTAAATGGTCACCACACATGAAAAATGTTCAATATCATTAGCCATCCAAATCAAACCCAGTGTGACTACATAGGATATAAGAGAACTGCCCCCATAGGAGTTTCAAGACTGTAAATCTTTACAGAAGCAGCCTGCCATCACTTTCTTCTGTGGAGCAGCTGGTGGATTCAAACCGCTGACCTTTCACTTACCAGCCAAGCACTTTAACCACTGGGCAACAGGGCTCCTCATCAGCCATCAGATAAATGCAGATCAAAACCACAATTAGATACAACTTAACTCCAACTAGAATAGCTAAGACTCAAAAAAAAAAAAAAACCTTAAAACACAAATGTTAGTGAGGATGTAGGGAAAGTAGCAAGCACCCTTATCCATTGCTGGTAGGAATGCAAAATGATACAGCTGCTATAGAAAATAGTGTGGTAGTGCCTTAAAAAAATAAAAATAACATATGACTGAGCAATTCCACGCTATGTGTATACCCAAAAGACTTGAAAGCAGAGACTGAAAACAGAGACTTGTATACCAATGTTACATCAGCACTTTTCACAATAGTAAAAATGTAGAAACAAACTAAATGCTCATCAACAGACGAATTGATATACAAAATGTGGTACATAGGTACAGGGAACTACCTAGCTAGTAAGAGAACTGAAGTCTTGATACATATTATAATATGAGTGGAGCTTAAAGACATTATGCTGTTGTTGTTGTTGTCTGGTGCCACCAAGTTGTCTCCAACTCATAGCTACTCTATGCACAGCAGATCGAAACACTGCCTGGTCATGTGCTAGCCTCACAATCCTTGCTATACCAAAGTCCATCGTTGTAGCCACTGTGTCAAGCCATCTTGTTGAGGGCCTTCCTCTTCTTCACTGACCCTCCACTTTACCAAGCATGATATCCTTCTCCAGGGAATGGTTCCTACATACAGGTTCCTCATGAGTACAATCAGTGTTCTGGAATTCCCATTCTTCTCAATGTCATCCATAATTTGTTATGATCCACACATTTGAATGTTTTACACAGTCAGTAAAACATAAGTAAACAACTTTCTGGTATTATTTGCTTTCAGTTAAGATCTACCTGACATCAGCAATGATATCCCTCATTCCACATCCTCTTCTGAATCCAGCTTGCATTTCTAGAAGCTCTCTGTCAATACACTGCTACAACTGTCTTTGAATTATTATCTTCAGTAAGATTTTACTTGCATATGATATTAATGATATTGTTTGATGATTTTCACATTGTGTGAGATCACCTGTCTTTGGAATGGGTACAAATATGGATCTCTTCCAGTCAGTTGGCCACGTAGCTCTCTTCCAAATCTCTTGGCATAGCCAAGTGCGTGCCTCCAGCACAACATCCATTTGTTTAAACATCTCAGTGGGTAGCCTATCAATTCCTGAAGTCTTGGTCTTTGCCAATTCCTTCAGTGCAGCTTCAACTTCTTCTTTAAATACCATTGGTTCTTGATCATATGCCACTTCCTGAAATGGATGAACATCGACAAACTCTTTTTGGTACAGCGACTATGTGTATTCCTTTCATCTTCTTTTGATGTTTCCTGCATCATTCAATATTTTGCCCATAGAATCTTTCAATATTGTAACTCGAGGCTTAAATTTTTTCCTCAGTTCTTTCACCTTGAGGAATGCCAAATGTGTTCTTCCCTTTTGGTTTTCTAACTCCAGGTCTTTGTACATTTCATTATAATAACTGACTTTGTCTTCTTGAACTACTCTTTGAAATCATCTGTTCCACTCTTTTATCTTGTCATTTATTCCATTTGCTTTAGTTACTCTCTGTTCAAGGGCAAGTTTCAGAGTCTTCTTGCAGCCACTGTGGTCATTTCTTCCATTCCTGTCTTTCTAATGACCTTTTGCTTTTTTCATGGATGATGTTCTTGACGTCATCCCACAATTCCTCTGGTTTTCAGTCACTCGTGTTCAATGCATCAAATCTGTTCTTTAAATGGTCTCTAAATTCAGTAGGGAATTATCAAGGTCCTATTTTGGCTCTTGTGGACTTGTTTTAATTGTCTTCAGTTTCAACTGGAATATGTATATGAGCAGCTGATGGTCTGTTCCACAATCAGCTCCTAGCCTTGTTTTGGCTGAAGATACTGAACTTCTCCATCGCCTCTTGCCACACATGTCATCAATCTGATTCCTGTGTATTCCACCTGGTGGAGTCCACGTACATAGCCATCAATTAATGTTGATGAAAAAACATATTTGCAAGGAATAAGTCGTTGGTCTTACAAAATTCTATCATATAATCTCCAGCGTTATTTCTATCACTGAGGCCATATTTTCAAACTACCAGTGACTCCTGTTTCCAACTTTTGCATTCCAGTCAGTAGTGATAATCAACACATCTTGATTGCATGTTCAGTCAATTTCAGACTGCAGAAGTTGGTAGAAATCTTCAATTTCCTCATCTTTGGCTTTGGTGGTGGGTGCATAGATTTGTTTATCTCAGGAAACATAAAGTTGATTTAGCCTTCAAATCAATATAATTTGTTATATTACAGGTTAAGAAGACATCTCAATTACGGAGCAAAAAAAAATGGCTCTGTCTTCACTTCTTGGAATCAAAAGGCTATATATGTTTAATTACTTGTTTAATTATAAAAGTTTCCAGTGAATGCTATTTCTAGCACTATGTGATTCTCTCTAATCAGTACTGTGATTTTGATCATCAGCTTCAAAAACTACTTGAAAGTCAGCTATTTTGTACAGTTAAGACAATCCATCCTCTTAAGATTAATAAAAAATTAATTTCCCTGGATAGCAATGGAATGTCTTTGGTTTTCAGAAAATAACCAAATTTGTCAACCCAGTCAGAAACTCTATAGCTGCTTAAACAAAACAAAACCTGGCGCCATCGAATCAATGTCAACTCATAGCGATCCCCATCTTGTTACTAAGGCTGTAAATCTTTATGGAAGTAGCTGCCTCATCTTTCTCCCATCGAGCAGCTTATGGGTTTGAATCAGCTACCTTCTGGTAAGCAGCTCAATGCCTTAACCACAGCACCACCAGAGCTCCTTCAATAGCTGCTTACTTTCCTAAAAACCTAATTTAAGTATTTGTGATGGTTCACGTGTCAGTCACTAACTAACTAACATGTCAACTTGGCTAGGCCATGCTGCTCAGTGTTATGTAATTATTTTCCATTTTGTGATCTGAGGTAAGGGGAGTTTTCTTGGTGGTGGGGCCTGCATCCAACATATATGGATAAATTAAAAAATAATCTATTCATGAACACAGATATAAATATTTTTATAAAAAAAAAATTGGCAAAGTTCTGGCAAAGCTCTCTTTCTCTCTCTCAATCTCACATTCAACTTATCATTCTCTGCCCTCTCGTTCTTGGGACATCAGCCAACAGCCTGACGTGCATGCCTAACCTACAGATTTGGGGATTCACCAGCTCCCCAGTCCCATGAGCCAGCAGCCTGCCTGCCCTCTTGCCTGCCGATTTTGGGTTTCTCAGCCTCTGAAACTACATGAATCAAGAAAAGTCATTTGGGAATTCTGGCAAGATGGCAGACTAGGCAGAAAGACTGCACAGACCCTCTTCAACAAAGAAAAGGGAAACCAATTAACACAGACACAGAAGATAATCCTGGACCCCTGAGCCTTGA
>NW_006921685.1:2535280-2540375 GCF_000298275.1 Orycteropus afer afer
TCTGGTAGCATAGTGCCTAAGGCACTTGACTGCTAACCAGAAGGCTGGCGGTTTAAACCCACCAGCCACTCCTCGGAAGGAAGATGGGGCAATCTACTTCCTTAGTGATACTGCCTTGAAAACCCAAGGAGGGGTTGCTATGAGTCGGGTCCAACTCGACAGCATATAACAATAACAACACACATGTATATTTCACTGGTCTTGCTCCTCCAAAGAACCAAGCCTACATAGTACCATTTTAAGAAAAGTGGAAAATGATCATGTTAAAAATTCTAATTCCCAGAAAATTCTAATTCCCAGACTCTCAATTTCAAATACAGTAAATCCTCAAACCAAATTTTTTTCATATAATTCCTCCAAACTTTTGTCAGTGGAAGCACAGGATTCTCTTTTAAGAAGAAGGGTTACAGACAACTAAAACATATCTAACCACACTGTATATACAGTGTCATTCATTAAAATATTAAACTTATCAGTTCCCCTCTTTTGACTCACCTCTTCACTTGCTAATTGAATACATGTGTCCTTTATTTTGGGGGTTGAATGAAGCACCACATTTGTAGAATCTGTGCTAAAATCATTGGCAAGACCTAAAAGAAAATAAATTTTAAAGCATGAGATATGGTGTTAAGTCTACTGGTTATAATTAAGAATAGCCCTATATGACATGTGAAGAAGTCTGTTCATTCTTTCAACACATTTGAAACACAAACATCAATTCAATATTCCAATGTTCTTAGAAGGCCTCAAGAAATGGAAAAAGCAAAGACGACTCTGGAAGAAATATATACCACTCTTCTTTCAGAGATTTTACAGAAGAGATGCTCTTCCATCATCAATCCTTATTTCTTTGGTCTCCTGTTCTAACACTTTATAATGCTGACCAGCACTTTTTCCGTAATTCACCATTTCCTTAGAAAGGAATGAAAATCGCCAAAAATTATTTCAACTCTCCAGTCATTCCAAGGACTATGCACATTTGTTTCTATTTGACATATTTTCTCTTTTGCATAATTATTTAAGGACCCAGCCTACAATAATTCAGTATGAACTAAAAGGGATGACAATTTTGCCAGTACTATCAAGTATACTAGAAAATAGACAAAGGTACATGAGGGGTTGTATATGTATTCAAAATCTTTAGAAAAACATTTTATATATGTTTCAATACTAGAACATATTTTTTGTATTTAATATTAATATAAAAAATTTATATTTTATCAATTTCAACTATCAAAGACCATATAAAAACAAAGCCTTACTTTTTTCTTCAAAACAGCCTTGTACAATTTCCAGTACATTCTGGCCTGGCTCCAAATTAATGTCAAGTGCCCTAATGAGATGGAAAGAAGGAAAAATGTAACATTTCACTTCCAAAAGATACTGGTTATTTATGCTACCATCTACTTTGAAAATTTCATCTCTCCTTATTGTCATGAGTCAGAACCAAACTCAATGGCAGTGGTTTGGGTTTTTTGGTAGTTATTATGGAACGTTATGTTGATTTACTTAGTGGGAAAAAGATAACCTTTACTATTTGAAGAAAACACAAGTACATGATGATCCAGCATTTCCTAACCAAGTATGTGAAGTAGTATGTCATTATCTACATTAATAATATTCTTTGATTGAATGGCCATGTCTAAGATTGTTTTAGACACTACTCTCTCAACAAAGGACCTCTGGTAGCGTAGTGGGTGAGGCATTTGGCTGCTAACTAGAAGGTTGGCAGTTCAAATCCACCAGCTGCTCCACAGGAGGAAGATAAGGTAATCTACTTCCATAAAGATTTACAGTCTTGGAAACCCAATGGGGGTCACTATGAATCAGAATCAACTCAATGGCAATAGGTGGGATGGGTATCTCAATGAGAACATTTTTCAAACAAATCTAGTAAATCCTGAAATTTTCCTTTTAAGATACTTCACAGTCACAAGCGTTAACATTTCCTAGGAACATACTCTTCCATATAAGTTCTCAAAGTATAATTTTAATTCAGTATTATTAATTTTAACAGAAGCTTATGAATGAATATAAAATTTATAATTAACAATTATAAAGATAATTGTAGATTCACATGCAGTTGTAAGAAATAATACAGAGAGATCCCTTGTATACTTCATCCAGTTTCCTCCAACTATAACATTTGAAAAACTATAGTACAAAATCACAACCAAGATAGGGACAACAAGCTTATTATTCAGACTTCTCCAGCTTTACCTGTACTCGTATATGTGTGTATATGTATGTATTTAGTTCTATACAATTTTATATACGTGTAGGTTTATATGTCCCCTACCAGTTAAGACACTGAACAGTTCCATCACCACAAAGATCTTTCTGTTGCCCTTTCAGAACCACACCAACTTCCCTGCCTCATTGAACCTAACCTCTCTGTCTCACTCCTAACCACTACACTGTCACCTATTTTCTGAAATTTTGTCATTTGAAAAATATTATATAAATAGTATTATACAGTATGTAACCTTCTGCAGTGGCTTTATTCACTCAGCATAATTCTCCAGAAATTCACCCAAGCTTTTGCATGTATCAATAGTTCCTTTTTTTTTTTATTGCTGAGTACTGTTCTACGGTATGTGTATACCACAGTGTTTAACCATTCACGCTGAAGGACAACTGGACTTGAATCAGTATAAAATTCTGACATGCGTATTGGCAAACTTTTGCTTATAGGGCTCAGCCTTGTGGACCATGGTCTCTTGTCACAACTACTCAATTTCACGACTGTAACTTGAAAGATGGCACAGATAATACATAAAAACATTGGCATGACTGAATTTCAATAAAATTGTGTTTACAAAAATAGCCAGCCAACTCGTATGCTGTTGTTTGCTGACACTTGATCTACAACATTCTTATCATTCTTGATAGTTTTAAAAGTACTATATATGAGCTCTGGTAGCATAGTGCCTAAGGCGCTTGACTGCTAACCAGAAGGCTGGTGGTTCAAATTCACCAGCAACTCCTTGGAAGGAAAGTTGGGCAAGCTACTTCCGTAGTGATGTTGCCTTGGAAACCCAAGGAAGGGTCGCTATGAATCAAGTCCAACTCGATGGCACATAACAACAACAATAAGTCAAATGCCTTATGAAATAGGGAGCTAAGGTGGCGTAGTGCCTAAGGCATTTGACTGTTAACCAGAAGGCTGGCAGTTCAAACCCATCAGCCACTCCTTGGAAGACTGGGCAATCTACTCCCA
Source organism: Orycteropus afer afer (assembly GCF_000298275.1). Lineage (NCBI taxonomy): Eukaryota > Metazoa > Chordata > Mammalia > Tubulidentata > Orycteropodidae > Orycteropus > Orycteropus afer. The sequence continues at coordinate 2,538,501 of NW_006921685.1, forward strand.
TAAAGATACAGCCTTGGAAACCAAAGGAGGGGTCACTATGAGTCAAATCAATTCAATGGCAGTGAGTTTTGATATATGAAATTACTTACGATTATGAGCCACATGCATTAAGAGGTCATTTATCATAGAATTTTATCACAGAAAGATCATAGAGATCACCTAATTCAATAACTCTTAACAGATACATGCATGAAATTATTTTTGGAGCTTTGTAGAAATACACATACTTTGACATTTCTGCCAAATCAATTGAATAAGATTTTCTGGGGTTCTTCAGATGACCCTGATATGCAAATTTGGTTTAAAATCACTAACTGAAACTAATTCATTTTACAGATGAGAAAACTAAGATCCAGATAGGTCAAATGACCTGTCTTTTGTAAACCTAATACCAGAACATAGGTCACTATTTTAAACTAGAGCCTAGATACCACCCCAAGACAGCACGGCTAGATAACTATATACGCTATTGTTGTTGGGAGGTGGCGTTGAGTCTATTCCTAAATATACTGAACTTCTGAACAATAAAATAAAATACTGCCCACACCCACACCATCCTCACAATCAGTGCTATGCTTGAGCCTATTGTTGTAGTTATTATTACAACCCACCTCCTTATATACATTAGGGAGCTCTGGTAGCATAGTGCCTAAGGCACTTGACTACTAACCAAAAAAACCAAACTCCATGCCATCAAGTCGATTTGACTCACAGTGACCCCTCCCTGGGTTTTCGAGGTATCTTCACAGAAGTAAATTGCCCAACCTTCCCTCCAAGGAGTGCTGGTGGGTTGAAAGCACAAGCCTTCTGGTTACCAGTCAAATGCCTTAGGCACCACGCCACCAGAGCTCCCTCCACTGCACAAGTACAAATGAAGCCCTGTTATCCTCAATTTATGGATAAGGAAATTGAGATCCAGACAGATAAAATGTCTTGCCAAGGATGATAATGCAAAGCCAGTATTAGAACAACAGGTCACTAATATATATTCTAGATTAGCTGTAAAACAAGACATTTGACTGGGTGAGATCCAGCAAGATGGCAGACTAGGCAGAAAGACTGCACAGACCCTCTTCAACAAAGAAAAGAGAAACCTATTAACACAGACACAGAAGATGATCCTGCACCCCTGAGCCTTGAAGGGAAGGATATAGAAGTGGACTAAAACACAACTAGCAGAAGAATTTGCGAGAAAATACCAAAAAGGAGACAGACAGAGATGCGGTCTGGCAGCGATCCTGATGGTACAGGCAGCTTGGAGATTCCCAAGTGGTGGTAGGACCTAAAAATTGACCTAAAAATCACCCTACTAGCCAGAGACTGCATGGAGGACTGTGCACAGTGGTTGGGCAACAATCAGAGAAGGTGAAGAGAAAGGTGGGCTGAGATGTGGACTTTTGCCGGTCCACAGAGCGCCGCCATTTTGAAGGTTTAAAAAGCGGCTTGACTATTTTGAATACTTAAACAGACAGCGCTCTCGAGGATTCCTAGGGCTTCAGAACACGTTCTGCTTTCCAGCAATGCCAAGGACACTCAGGACCCGCAAGGCTGAAAAGGTGCAACATTCCTCTGGTTACTCTTAAACCCCACACCTGGCTGGTGAACAGAGATGACGCCATCTCCTACTCCCACCTACCTTCTGGGCCAACAGGAACTCCATCACAGTCTGTGTGCTCAGACGGACACTGGGTGCCCTGCCCTGTCCTCCAACAATTTTTTTTTCTCTTTTTTTATTTTTTTTTCTTTCTCGCTTTCTTTTTTTCTGGTGATTAGTTTCCTTGTATTTGTCTGTTTTAAACCAACTAATATTATTAATACTTTTGTCATTCATATTATTATTCTTAATCTTCCCCTCCCAGGTCCTAGTTTTCAGCA
>NW_006921685.1:2544856-2549224 GCF_000298275.1 Orycteropus afer afer
ATCCCTCATGAATATAGATGTAAAAATCTTCAACAAAATCCTAGCCAATAGACTGCAACAACATATCAAGAAAATCATTCATTATGACTAAGTGGGGTTCATATCAGGTATGCAGTGATGGTTCAACATTAGAAAAACAATCAATGTCATCCACCACATAAATAAAGAAATTTGACTTATATCCTCATATCTTTATGCAAATAACATGAGCATTGTACGTTTTTCCCCCTGCAAGGTATTTCATAAGCATGCTATACTAATTGGTTTAGTTACCAGGTTAAAAAAAAAAAAAAAACCTAGCATAGCGCTTACTGGGAGGTGTTGGGAAAAAACATAGAACACATGCATTATTTATGCAAAAAATAAGATAGTGTGATGCAATGGGTTTTCTTTTATGTGGCCTTTCTGGCCCTGGGTTTATAATTCTCCCAAAATAATTGGTTAAGCCACAACCTTGCAAGAGATTGGTTGGTTTGCAATTCACTGAACTGGTTTGTAGGAAATCTGTCAGTTTACTCTCTGCCTAAGCAGTTTGCAGAGATTGGTCTGTTTATAACCTGCCTGTGGTGGTTAGGTTTGTGTGTCAACTCAGCTAGGCTTGGTTGAGTGGCTGGGCAACTGATGGTAGATATTCCCTGTGATGAGACTGGCAATCAGCTCCATGGTGGGATCTACCACAAGCAGCTGAGAAGCTGCTTTGGGTATGTGGTCTGCTTCCCATATATGAGCAGCAGCTTTGGGAATGGTCTCTAGCTTATGGCACGCTTGAACCCTGCATGTAGCTGTGTCATTGTTCAGCACACTGCCGTGCTGTGCTGACCTTGGGACTTTCAATGGACTTAAATTAATGGCCTGCCGTGTGGTTTGGTAACCTCGGGACTGTGCCATTTTATTTGTCAACCTTGGACTTGTTAGCCTCAGCAGCCAGTAGCTGCCTGAGTGAAGAAAAGCCTCTAGCTAGCTTCAGCGGGCCGGGAGCAAGAGGCAGAGCTAAAGCCCAGGGTTGAGGGGCTTTCACACAGCCCCTAGAGCCAGGCACTTTGAACTCAGACTTCTAGCCTCCAAACTCTAAGAGAATAAAGTCCTGTTTGTTAAGGCCATCCCATTTGTGGTATATTCTTGTGAGAATGTCACTAGGTAACCAGAACACTGCCTAAGAAGTTTTCCTATACAAATAGCCAACCTCAGAAAGGTTTCTGGGGCTTCCTAATTAGTAAGACCCAGGAGCGGAGTACATCCTTTGGACATGGGACCTGTACTGAGAACCTCTTAGACAGGCTGTAATACAGGTCAAGTGCTATAATAGTGCATTGGTTAACAATGAACACAAAGCAATGCATTTCTGTCAAGTCGGATCTGACTCACAGCGACCCCTCCTTAGGTTTCCGAGGCAGTATCACTACAGAAGTCGACTGCCCAATCTTCCTTCCAAGAAGTGGCTGGTCGGTCTGAACCACCAGCCTTCTGGTTAGCAGTCAAATAAAATGCCTTAGGCACTACACCACCAGAGCTCCCACGGAAGATCAACAGAAATAGTAGCAAGTAGAATAAAGCCAAACAGCAGAGAAATGGTGGCAAGAGTGTAAGGAACAAAATCACAAGACCAGCAGATAACAGCGGTGAGTAGAATCAGCCCACAGAGAAGACAGGGCCAGTGGGCGAGTTGGCCCGTGGAGCAGAGCTGCGTGGTTCCAGGTAGTATGTCATCTATGGAGCTGGGCACCTATGGCAGGAGGCTGCCAACTGAGGAGAGGCGTGGGCATGTAATGAACAGAGGTAAATTTTGCTACTATAGCTATTGTAATAATGCTGGCCCAGAGCTATCTCAAAGCTGCTGGTTGAGGGCTGGACCAGCAATCACAGGGGCCAGACCTAACCAAGAAAAGCCAGGTGAGAGACAGAAAAAGAAAGAGAACAAACCAAGGCTTCAAACTAATTCAAAATGGCTCAGTCATGACCGACAGAAACAAGGGCAGCGTACGCACTGAACAGCAACCAATACTCTTGCATGTCGGATTCTGACTAAGTAGGAAAAAGGCTGCAGTGGCCCACTCAAAGATAGTGGCTGTCCATCCCACTTTGTGTGTCAGCCACCATCATGGAGCAGGGAACCACCATCTATTTCTTACATGGGTCAAAATCTCATGCACAAGAGATATGCTTGCTATGCAATGCATACATTGCCCACTTCCATCAGTCATGACTGAATCATAAGCCCTGGAATAAACACAGCCATGCCACATCTGACCTGAGCAAATGACACACTAGCTGAGAGACAGAGACACCTGTTGACACCTGATCCATGGTGTGCCCACCCAGTGACACAAAAATGGACATGGTTAACTTGGGAAAAGCACATGGGTTCACTTTTAGACATAATTGAGTTCCTCTCCAACAAGGCTAAGTGGGGTACTTGTAGGTATGGAGGGAATTGGCTAACCTCAAATCTGTTCTTGTTTACTGTTTATTTTTATTTACTGTTTAACCTTCTATAAATAATAATTGCTTTCAACTGCCAACACTGTGTAAACATCTCTTGTGTATGATCCAACCAGATCAGATAGTAAGGTTCTCATCCTAACAGTCTCATGATTGCTTGGGATTTAGAAAACAGCTGTTTGTATATGTATATGCACTCATGTACACAAATGTGCACATGGTTCACCTCCTATGAAGGCAAACTTCTGTAATCACCAGTCGGTCAGTTTGTTGTACCATGGTAGTTTGCATGTTGCTATGATACTGGAAACAATGTCATACATATTTAAACTCTAGTAGGATTACTCATGGTGGACAGGTTTCTGCAGAGCTTCCAGACTAAGACCAGAAAGAAAGTCCTAGTGATATACTTCCACAGAATAGCCAATAAAAGCCTTATGGATAGCAATAAAACACTGTGAGATAAAGTGATGAAAGATGAGCCCCGAAGGTTAAAAAAATTCAAAATACAACTGAGAAAGACCTGCCTTATCGAAGTAGACTCAATTTTAATGATGCTGATAGAGTAAAGCCTTTGGAATTTTCATTTGCTGACATGGCACAATTCAAAATGAGAAGTACAACTGCAAACATCTATTAGTCATTGGAATATGCAATGTACAGAGTATGAGTCAAGGAAAATTGGAAGTTGTCAAATATGAAATGGAACACTTACAGATCAAAATCTTGGGCATGAGTGAAGTGAATTGGTATTGGCCATTCTAAATGTGGTAATTACACGCATTACTAAGCCAGAACAACAAATTAAAGAGAAACAGTGATGGATTCATTTTCAAAAAGAATATTTCAAGATCTAACCTGAAGAACAACACAATCAGTGATAGGTTAATATCCACGCACCTACAAAGAAGACCAATTAACGTAACTATTACTCAGCTTTACTCACAAACCATGAATGCCAAAGATGAAGAAATTGAAGATTTTTACAAACTGCTGTAGTCTGCAATTGATCAAATGTGTAATCAAGACGCACTGATAATTACTGGCAATGGAAATGTGAGTTAAAAACAAAGAAAAAGGACCAACAGTTTAAAAGCGTGGCCTTGGATATGGAAACAATACTGGAGATCATATGGTAACATTCTCCAAGGCCAACAACTGATTCATTGGAAATACTTTTTTTCATCAATACAATCAAAGACTATACACGTGGCCCTCATCAGACAGATTACACAGTTATGAAATCAACTACATCTGTGGAAAGAGACTATAGATAGAGCAGTTCAATATCATCAGCCAAGAGAAAGTCAGGCCTGAAACTACTGCCCAAAGACAATCTTTAAACCTTGTGAGAGATGAGGTTTTGCGCCAACCAGCTGGTCTATGATTTTCAGTGGTTTAGTAGTTATGATGTAGTCATCCCTCATGATAGGATCAGATATAATGTAATCACCTCCATAATGAGATCTGCTTTCAGCAACCAATCAGTTGAAAGGGATTTTCCTTCAGGATATGGCCTGCTTCCAATATATATGGACATCCTGGCAAAGCTCTCTGGCTTTTTGCTTGATCTGGATCCCGAAGCCAGCTCATCATCATCTAACCTCCAGTTCTTGGACCTGACCAGCAGCCTGCCATATTGCCTGCTGATCTTGGGATTGTTGCCTTCACAGCCTGTGAGCCAACAGCCTGCCATCTTACCTGCCAATCTTGGAACTGTCATCCTTCACAGCCAGCTACCTGTTATGCCTGCTGATCTTGGGTTCATTAGCCCCTGCAGCTACTCTGAGTCAGGAGAAACCTCCAGCCTCATGTCTGACTCATGGACTTGGAACTTGCCAGCCTTTACAACTTTCTTCCCCCACCCTCTTTCTCTATATACATACACCCATATATATATATAGGAGCTCTGGTAGCATAGTGGCTAAG
>NW_006921685.1:2549414-2564161 GCF_000298275.1 Orycteropus afer afer
ATTTTTTTGCTTGTAAAATAAGACTAGAGTCTTCAGTATGGATCACATATGAGCATGGAGAAAACAAAAATCCTCACAACAATAAACATCATGATAAGTAGCGAAGAAATTGAAGTTGTCCAGGATTTCATTCTTCTTGGGATCAACAACCAATGCCTATAGAAGCAGCAGTCAATAAGTCAAAACACTTATATGGGCCTGACTCAAGCCATTGTCTTTTAAATATCGTAATTTGCATATAAAAGTTACACAATGAAAAAGGAAGACAAAAGAAGTAGTGCATTTTAATATATGAAGAATAAGGAATATATCATAGACTGACAGCAGAACAAACAAATCTGTGTTGGAGGGAATACATTTAGAATGCTCCTTAGAAGCAAGGATGGTGAAATTTCGTCATGCTTACTTTGGACGTATAATCAGCAAAGACCCTATCATTAGAAAAGAACACCATGGCTGGTAAAATGGAGGGTCAGAGAAAAAGAGGGAAAATGAAGGAAACCCTCAATTAGATGGATCAATTATGATTGTTGTTAGGTGCCATCTAGTTGAAACACTGCCTAGTCCTGCACCTTTCTCACAACTGTTGCCATGCCTGAGTCCACTGTTGCAGTCCCTGTGTCAATCCACCTCATTGAGGGTCTTCCTCTTTTTCTAGGATCATCTACTTTACTAAGCATGATGTCCTTCTCCTCCTGCTAACATGTTCAAAGTTTCACCATCCTTGCTTCTAGGTAGCAGTCCAGCTATACTTCCTCCAAAACAGATTTGTTCATTCTTCTAGCAATCCATGGTACAGTCAATATTCTTTGACAACATCACAATTCAAATATTATCAATTCTTCGACTTCTAGTATATATAAAGCAACTTTGAGGAAGGTCTCTAGCTTTTGGCACACTTGAATCCTGCATGTAGCCAAGTTGTTATTCAGCAGCCTGCCACATTGTCTGCCAACGCTGGGACTCTTAATGGACTTGAATCAATGGCCTGCCATATGTGTGGGTAATATTGGGATTGTGCCTTTTTACTTGTTGACCTTGGGTTTGTCAGCCTCAGCAACCAGTAGCTGCCTGAATGAAGAAAGCCTCCAGCTTTAGTGGGCTGGAAGCAAGAGGCAGAGCTGAAGCCCAAGGTCAAGGGATTTTCACCCAGCCCCTACACCCTGTCACTAACACAGACTTCCAGCCTCCAAAACTGTAAGAGAATAAACTCCTGCTTGTCCAAGCCATCCCATCTGTGGTATTTTCTATTACAGTAGCATGAAATAACCAAAACACTACTCTTCTTTGCCTTTGTAAAATATGTTTTTACCTAGTCTCCCTTATGATGGTGATGATTTAAGATAACTTACTCAAGCCTGTGTAATAAAGGCTTGAAGCCTAACACATCTATTTTCAGGCTCTACTCAATTCACATCTTGTTTTCTACTTCTATCCAACATAGGTCACCCTCCTAAGACAGGTCTGTCTGCTGCTGACACACCATCATATAAGTACTACTACACTGTTTCACTTGTTTATATTTCTATGTCTGGAATGTACTTTACCTTATTTTTCAAACATCCATTCAAGGACCATCTCAGGATGGTCCTGAATATGAACAACATTCAGACTCTTTTCTAATGTGTTACATACTAATTAATACCTAAGTTAATACCTAATTACATACAGACTTAGTGTTTATGACACATAAGTTATTACTATATTATATATAATTTTTGTATTAATTATTTCACAAAGGTACATATACATGTTCCCAACAGGAATACAAGCTTATTGTGGGTAAAAGTACATTTCTATGCCCCACTGGACGTAGTAAAATTTAAGGTTCAATAAACATTTGGATGTTGATAATATTACCGTTATTTTTTAAAGCACACTATTCATTGTATTGCTATTTAACAGATAACTAGAAACTTACCAGGTTTTACAACTAAAACCCCAACTGTTAACTAGCTGCCACCAGTAAATCGCACATCATGTCAACCCCATGTGTTACAGAGGAGAACTGTGCTACATAGGGTTTTCAATGGCTGAATTTTCAGAGCTAGATCAAGGCTTTCATCTGAGGAGCCTCTGGGTGGGTTTGAACCACCAACCTTTCAGTTAGTAGTTGAGCACTTAAGTTGTGCCAAGCTAAAAGGCGGCTTGGCCCCAGAGCAACCAGAATAAACATCCACCAAATAATATGACCATATACATTATTTTTCTTTTCATCCCACTGAATGTTTTGCATTTTTCTAATCCATTTTCTAGGAGCTCTGGTAGCATAGTGCCTAAGGCACTTGACTGCTAACCAGAAGGCTGGCGGTTCAAACCCATCAGCCACTCCTCAGAAGGAAGATGAGGCAATCCACTTCCGTTGTGATACTGCCTTGGAAACCCAAGGAGGGGTGCTATGAGTCAGGGCCGACTCGACAGCACATAACAATAACAACAACAATCCATTTTCTAAATCCATTCTACAAAGACCTTTCTCCATAGCTATCATTTAATCAGAATTGATACTGTTTGTTGATCACAATGTTACCAGGTGAATTTCTTTTCTCACTGTCTTTTCTCAGTGACTATCACTAAGTCATTGCATTGCTTGTATTAATTTCTGTTTTTAAAACAATCAAGACTATACCAATCAACAATCATAGAAATCATTTAGTCAGAGGTGACAACTTTTCCTTTCTTCAATTAAAATTCAATTTCTGAAGATGGGAATGAAAAAATCTTAAAAGATATATTTCACCTGGAAGGTCGACAAAATCTTCTTCTATAATCATTTTTCAGATGATCCTGAAAGAAAAGTAAATTACCAATTTGGTATCTTTGTTTAAAATATATTTAAATACAATTTATCTTCAAATTAATTTCTCCCCAACATGGACATGACAGAAAATTTCAACTCTTCATTTATTTATTCAGTAACTATTTGTTAGTTTCCTACTATAACGAGGAATTCTTCAGGATCTAGTGAAAGAGACAACTTGCCTGATATCTTACTATTTCCAAACCCTGGCCATTACTTCTACTTGAGGTTTATTCATCTTCACCCTGCTCCTCCTCCACCTCCCCTCTCACTCCTCTTCTACCATCAAAATCCAAACTATATGGGCTTCTAGTAATTTGATTAATTATATTTACTTATTTCTTTTCCCTACAAAGAGAGTAAAATAATAGTAAAGGGGAAAAAAAGGCAAAGCAACAATGAAAAAGACAATGAAGAGGGAACCATTTATGCACAAATTTAACCAATTTTTGGAAGACCGAAATTGGATGAAGAGTGATAATTCATGAAATAAAATAAAAGCAGAAGCAGCCTACAGTAATCTCAGAATTTATGTATTCATTAAGGAGAGAAGCTGATAGGCCTCAAAAAAAAAAAAAAAAAACAGTGATGCAGAACAAGGAAACTTGACATCTGAAGGAGGCAAAGAGTAAGACATGGGAACAAAAAAGAGGACAATTAAAAGAAAATCTATGAGCAGAACAGTAATTCCTTTCACTGCCCATATCCTCATAAACACAGAGCTTCCAATCAGTACTCTATTGTCTGTCTCAAATATGACCAGCATCTATGTATGACTAGCCATTTAAAAGTCTCTAAAATAAAAGTCTCTAAAGTAATCTATTGCAAAAGACCTCTTTAAAGTGTTAAAAAGCAAAGGTGTCATTTTGAGGATTAAGGTGCGCCTGACCAAAGCCATGGTATTTTCAATTACCTTATATGCACATGAAAGGAGCTCTGGTGACATAGTGGGTAAGACATTTAGCTGATAACCAGAGGTCTAAGGTTCAAACCCACCAGCCGCTCCATGGGAAGAAGATGAAGCAATCTACTTTCATAAAAATTTAGTCTTGGAAACCCAATGCGGGTTTGACTTGACTTGATGGTTATGTGTGTGTGTGTGTGTATATATATGTGTATATATACACATATATATATACACACACACACACACACACGCATGTGAAAGCTGTACAATGAATAAGTAAGACTGAAGAATTTACACCTCTGAATTACGAAGGTGGTAAAGAATTATGGACTGTCGGAAGAATGAACAAATCTCTCTTCAAAGAACGCTCCTTAGAAGCAAAAAGAAGGAGACTTCATCTTACACGTTTTGAACATGTTATCCAGTCCCTGAAGAAGGATATATTGGCAGACAGTGAAAAAAAGAGGAAGTCCCTCAATGAGATGGATTGATACAGCGGCCACAACAATGGGCTCAAACTTGGCAACAGTTTTGAGGATGATGCAGAACTGGGCAGTATTTCATTCTGTTGTACACAGGGTTGCTATGAGTTGGAACTGATTTAACAACACCTAATACCACCCTCAAATGTTTGTTGTTGTTGTTATGTGCCGTCGAGTCGGCCCCGGCTCATAGCAACGCCTCCTTGGGTTTCCAAGGCAGTATCACTACGAAGTAGGATTGCCCAACCTTCCTTCCGAGGAGTTCAAACCCACCAGCCTCAAATGTTTAATAAGCCTTATTTTTACTTGGCCCAGTGGGATATGAAGAAATGTGCATATGTGAAATAATTTAGAGAATAATAACATACTATTTGTTTTAGGCCCATTTTATGCTTTCTCTGCCTCACCCCTGGAACCCACCATTTTTTACATGGAAACCTAGTTACTTTTAGTAGAGAACAGTCTTTATTTAGAACAAGGGACAGAGGAAAGGTTTGCTCATTATTATGGGAGTACTGCTGGCCCTCTTAGTGGTTCAAGATAAGGAATTGCTATACAAGCCCATATAATATTTTCAAATAGCATAGGCTTTTGTAATGCTTTCAACACTAATCATATTAACAATCATGTTAAGATTAGGCAGCGGCTGATCTTCTATATTTCTCCCTCCTCTTCTCTTTATTCAGGCCTCCCAGCAGCTCAATGGTTAAGCTGTTGTTGTTATGTGTCATCGAGGTCGCTATGAGTCGGACCCAACTCATAGCAACCCCTCCTTGGATTTCTGAGGCAGTATCACTAAGGAAGTAGATTGCCCCATCAGGGTACTAATCAAAAAGTCAGAAGTTTGAATCCACCAGCCACTCTGCAGAAAGAAGATGCAGTACTCTGCTTCAGATGTCGCATTCTGCTTCCATAAAGTTTACAGCCTTGGAAACGCTATGGAGCAGTTCAACTATGTCACTATAAATCAGAATCACTCAACAGAAATGTGTTCTTTTCTTTATAAGCCTCATAGTTCCTAGCTTCTTGCAGCTATTTGCTTTTTCTGGAATCAAAATTGTCTCCCTATAAGCATACAAAATAATTGCTCAGAATAAACCTTAAGCTTGAATTTTGTTGAGTTTTGATTATTTTTAACACAAGTCATTGGTGGAAACGAAATTCAAGCACTTTGGTCTCTGTTCAGTGCTTAGCATTTTAGAACACTGAAGCCCTACACTGAGAGTTAACTATCTTCCAAGGCCTAATTTCTTTTCCTAATTTCAAGTAAAATAAGTTTAATCAAATATGCACACTGAAATGTTAACTAGCACCTGTAAGATACACTGTTCCTCTTTTAAATAGAAAAATGTTAAGGCTAAGGTAGTTCACTCATTCAACAACGGCAAGTCAAGTGCTACTGAGGTACACCAGAACACAGATGATGAACAAGACATTCAAGGCCCCCTAATTCTAAATTAAAGTTGTTGTTGTCAGTGGCAGTCCAATTGGCCTCCAACTCATCGTGGCCCCATGTATTACAGAGCAGAACTACTCCATAGGGTTTTCTTGGTTGCAATCTTTACAGAGGGAGCTCTGGTAGCGTAGTGCCTAAGGCACTTGACTGCTAACTAGAAGGCTAGCGGTTCAAGCCCACCAGCCACTCCTCGGAAGGAAGGTTGGGCAATCTACTTCTGTAGTGTTGTTGTGTTGTTGTTATGTGCCGTCAAGTCAGCCCTGACTCATAGCGACCCCTCCTTGGGTTTCCGAGGCAGTATCACTACGGAAGTAGGATTGCCCAACCTTCCTTCCGAGGAGTGGCTGGTGGGTTTGAACCGCCAGCCTTCTGGTGAGCAGGCAAGTGTCTTAGCCACTATGCTACCAGAGCTCCCCTGTGATATACCACCTCGGAAAACGAAGGAGGGGTCGCTATGAGTTAGGTCCCATTCGACAGCCCATAACAACGATCTTTACAAAAGAAGTTCAAGGAATCACTGAGTGGGTTCAAACCACCAACTTTAGGTTACTCAATCCACAAACGACTTGCACCACCCAGACTCCTAAATTAAAGTTAGAATATAAAAATTTTTAATTTTTATAATAAATACATACTCTGATACTGTCAATATTTTTCCACAGTCAATTGTAAATTGAGCTGCTTCTACGCACTGTGAGAGATCATATTTCTCCAAGAAAATATTATACAACACAAAAGGCTTTTTCAACCTTGGCAAGGTTTGGGGGCTGGATAATTCTTTGTTCTTGGAGGCCATACTGTACTTACACTGTAGGATGTTTAGCAGCATCTCTGGCCTCTATCCACTAGGTGCCAGTAGCATCCCCTCAATTGTGACAATTGAAAATTTCTCCAGACCTTGCCAAATGTCCCCTAAAAGGCAAAATCCTGCCCCAGGAAAGAACCACTGAAGTAAGCATATCCCAATTTTTCCCTCCTCTTGTCTTGTAAATAGCCTATGATGCAAAGGAAGATATTAAAATTAAAAGGCTCAAAACAGTGCTATGGTTATGATAGACATTTGAAAAATGAACTGTATTTGTTTTCAATTCTCTTCCTCCAATGATTACATATAATGTAAACAATGTATGTGCTCACAACACTGTATTTGTCAATGTAGATAGCTAGCAAAAAAAGAACACAGTGACATACCTGCAGATTTTTACATAAAAGGAAGATCATTGATACTGATTCTTAAAAGGGGCGAAAAAGTAAAAAATACAAGTTCATGAGTATTAAAATATATAGTAACAAAGGTGCCCGGATGGTGCAATCTTGTTTGCGCTCCGCTGGTAAACATTAAAAGTTCAACGGTTCGACCTCACCCAGCGGTACCGCTGAAGAACCACGCCCGCTAAACGGCTTCTGTAAAGGTTACAGCTGACACTACTGCACAGCCAACGGAGTTTCTCCAAATGCCTCAATAAACATAAAACATACAGTTAACGATAAGCTTTGTTTGAAATATAGACTACTGAAAGCTAGAAAAGTCCAGAATCATAGAAACAAAAATAAGTTCCCACCCCCCTTAGCCATTCACGACTCACTCATTAGAACTAATAGCTGGCTTTCCGAAGACTTTACCAAAAGATGCTCCATAAATACTAGCCTATTTTTATACTGCATACAAGGTTCAACGTTTTGACAACAGACGAATGAGAATGTCAGAGTTAAAGAAAAATGTTACGTCATCAAGAATCTGTTTCAGACCACCAAGTTGAAGCAAAAGCACACTTTTAATTCGTTTCAATACTTCTACTGTGGAGAAAAGAAAAATGTATTTGGAGGACCAGCAACTGGAAGCAAGCTAAAAAGCAGAAAACATAACATTCGTAGAAGAGAACGATGAAGAGACAGCGGAGGAACAAAAGTAAATAACTCGGGCTATCGGCACAAAATCAAGCCGATTGCGTGGCTTTCCCAGTGAAATCCTCAGGAAGCCACATTTGCAGCCTAACGTTTCATTTTCTCCCTCCTTCGGCGCGGATGCCAGGAGCGCAGGCCTCCTACTCTAAAGGAAGGCCCAGGCCTGTACTCACCAGACCCGACGCAGCCATATTCCCACCCGGCTCCGCCCGCGCAAAGGCTCTCAGGTTGACAGACACACAAGCGGCGGCTAAAAACTGAGCACCGACTGGATCTCTGGCCGCGCAGCGTAGTTACGGTCCCGGAGTGTCTGTCAGTCAGGAAGCGATCGCAAGGGAGATAGCCACCCGCATCGGCACCTCGGGATCCAGCCCACCGGCTGCACCCTGCACCCGACACAGTGGGGCGCGCTAACCAATTTGAACTAGGTTGCACATGCGCAAAACAGACCGTGTAACCCAATGAGGTAAGACGAAAGCCGTTATTGGGCCAGCCGCGTCACTGGGATGGGTCACCGCCTCTTCCGCTCAAAGCGCAGACCCCCCTCCGCTTCAAAACCTGCGTTCTTCCTGTTGCACGTTTGCCTCACGTTCGTCTTTCTGCTCCAGCAGTTTTGTCCTGCAGATGAAAGTAATACTTGGAAAAATCAAAATTTTAAAAAAAGCATATTGCTGTCTGGTCAATTCCAACTTATAGCAACCTATAGAGCAAATTAAAACTTCCCCATAAGGTTTCGAAGGCTGTAATCTTTATGCAAGCTCTTGTGAAACATGGTGGGTTGAAAGCACCGACCTTTAAGTTAGCAGTTGAGCGCTTAATCACAGCGCCACCAGGGTGGCTTCTTGGAAGGATAACAGGTAGAAATTGCAAAAGATGAAGAAAACGTTCGCCTATGCAACCTTGTCAGCCACAACAAAACTGAGAGAACTCTGACGCTGATGATAGTGATGATGGTTTATATTCAAATACGTGGGTGATATTTTTTTATGAAGTATTGCCAACAAAACGACTTGTGTAAATATATACCATTATGTATGATACTCTAAAAAGATTCTTAGACCAGGAGTTTGGAAACCTGCTTAGCCATTAACTAGATATGTCATCTAGGGCAAATTGTGGCACTCTTCTGGGTGATTCTTTAAATGTATGGTAGGAAGGCTACCTTAGATGCTCTAAAGATCTCTTTCTACCTACCTATGATTCTGTGAAACTATCTCATTTTTTTATTTTATCATTACAAGAAAATTTTAATCAGAAACTAGATTACCCATTTAATACATGCAATTAATTTTTTAAAACTTGGCAATGCTTAAATTAGTTGAAACTGACTTGATGGCACTTCACAACAACAAAGAGGGTTGCTATGAATTGGAATTGACTCAATGGCCATGGGTTTAGTTTTTTGATTTTTATCAGGCTTAAAGCCACATTAGTGGTTCAACAGTAGAATGCTCACCTTGCAGTCAGGAAACCCAGTTAGATTCCTGGCTACTGCACTACATACACAGCTACCAGCCATCTGTCTCTGAAGGCTGGTGTGTTGCTATGATGTTGAAATATTTCAGCAAATCTTCCAGATTAAAACAGACTAGGAGAAAGGTCAGATGATCTTCCCACAAAAATGAGACAATAAAAACCCTATGGATCACAACACTCTGATCCGCAACGTACCATTGATAGTCTTTCATTCATTTGTGCATGGGGGTGTTACCATGAGTCAGATGACTAATACAACTAACAACAATAACATCCCATGTTAAGACTATTTTGAAGGAGTAAGAAAGCGGATTACACTTGGCCTCTGAAATCATAGTTAGGACTGGGTTTCAATCTTAAACCTCCATTTGGGGCAAATAAACGATCTATTGCTCAGTTCTCTTGTCTGTAAAATAGAAATAATCATAATAAAATTGTTGAGATTAAATAATTCCTGTTAAAATCTGAAGTGGAGCCAAGATGGTGTCCTGCTAACACACTCCACCAAATCCGTCTACAACAGAGACCTGGAAAAACTAAGTGAAACAGTTAAAAATAATGATACTGGAATTCTGAGCATCAAATAAGAAGATAAAGAATTAGAGTGAGCACCGATGGGAAATGGGAATGGAGTGAGATTAGTAACTGGGGAGAGAGAAGAGACTGAGACCAGCCCAAGCAGGGACATCTTGAATAGAGACATGGGATGCTGATGAGGAGGTGAAAAAAAAAAAAAAAAAAAAGCCCATGGAATCCACACAGCATTAATGACACAGTGTAGACAAATTGGGAGGAATCTGAGGTAAGCAATAGACATGCAGGAGCTGGGAGAGGAACATGCAGAGATGTGGGTCAGAGTTACAGGGGCACAGATGGCCATGGAGAAGGAGGGAATGAAAAAGCTACTCAAATAACTCACCACCAGCAGAAGCGGGGTTTGTGCTAGAGAAAGGCCTGTGTTGGGACTGTTGAAGAAACAGCTTGGGACACTCTCTTGCTCAATTGAATCCGGACAAGAGCAGGATAAATGGCTGTGTGTACACATCCACACCAAAGAATCAAGATAGGAGGTATTTAGTCTCTGATCTAACAAATTCACACCTTCCCTGTGCGTAGGGGTAAATACTCTTTCCACAGACACAGACTCAGTGAATAGAGAAGCCCCACCCTCACCAACCCTGGATCCCTGGACACCTCCACTCTAGCAGACTGAATTAGGGGCTGAAACTCACTTGCTGGGTACCTAAGGGACTAAGAGAACTTACACAAGAGGTACAACGCTGCAGCCGCCACTCTTAGGGGGTTCACTCATGCCAGGAACCTCCCAACTCTGAGAAAGAAAAGGCCTATGTTGGAGTGGTTAGAGAAAACAGTATCAGGGCAGTATTTCACTACAGTCTGGGCAGGAGCTGGATAAATGCTGCATATGCCCAGAAAGGTGCCAGGCCCACACTAGGGAATCAAGACTAGTAAGCCACACTCTCCACTCTTCAAAGTACAGCTTCCCTATGAACAGGGGCAAAACCTCTCTCCACCACTGCCAAGCCAGTGACCAAAAAAGTCCCATAGCCACCCACAGGAACACATTCCCAAAAGTCAGATCCAAAGGCTGTGGCTATACCTTTCTCCGCATATATCTCAGGCTGATCCTTCTCATACTGAGCATAAGAGACATACATCTGCAGCCTTTTCTATTGGAGGAGTCCACTCATGGCAGACTCCTGTTATCTCCACAGGCACATATCCCAGTGGACCTGTAGTTTCTGCTACCCCATCCTGCTCCCAGGGTTGCTGGCTGACAGTAATTACAAAAGTCCTTCCTCCTCAATTTCCTTGTTTCCCTTTTATATTTCTCTTTTTCCTTTCCCAATTTTTCCTCCCTTTTTGCCTGTTTATTTTTCCCTCTTCCTCTTCTTACATTTTTTGCCAATCTTTCAACTTGACACCCACCCTTTTTCTTTTGTCTGTATTTATTATCTTTAAGGAGCTCTGGTAGCATAGTGCCTAAGGCACTTGACTGCTCACCAGAAGGCTGGCGGTTCAAACCCACCAGCCACTCCTCGGAAGGAAGGTTCCGCAATCCTACTTCCCTAAGTGATACTACCTCAGAAACCCAAGGAGAGGTCACTATGAGTCGGGGCTGACTCGACGGCACATAACAACAACACAACATATATATATGTGTGTGTGTATATTATATATATGTATATATAATGGCCTTCTAAGAGCTCAAGAAAACCATAAACAAAAGAAAGACAGATAATACCCTTGAAGAATTCAGGAAAATCATATAAGAACAAAATGAGAAAATAAATAACAATTAGAAAGAGTAGAAAAAACAGCTTTTAGATATCCAGAAGATGAGCACTAAAATTGTGCCAATAAATAACACATTGGATGGACAAAAGAGCAGAATTGAACTGGTGAAATAATGCATATCCCAGTTAGAGACCAAATCCCTTGACATCATTGTGTATAAGGAAAAATTAGAAAACAGAATGAAGAGAAATGAAGAATATCTAAGAGTTATATGGGATAATATCAAAAGAAATAACATACACCTGATTGAAATTCCAGAACAAGAGGAAGTGAAAGAAAGAAGGAAGGAAGGAAGGGAAAAGAAACCAAAGAAAGTTGTTGAAGACTTGATAACCAGAAAAGTTCCCCAATATCATGAATGATGAAAAGATATCAATCAAAGAAGCTCAAAGACCCTCATACAGCATAGACCCCCAAGAGAAAGTCATCAAGATATATAATAATCAAACTTTCTAAAAACAAAAACAAAGAATCCTGAGAGTAGCTTGGGGGGTAAAAAGAAATGTTACCTCCAAGGGGCAACCAATAAGACCGAGCTCTGATTTCTCAGCAGGAACCATGTAGGCAAGAAGGCAATGGGAAGATATGTATAAAATCTTGAAAGAAAAAAAAAAAGGCCAACAAAGAATTATATGTCCAGCAAAACTATCCTTCAAATATGATGACAAAATTAGGACAGTCCCAGCCAAACAGAAATTAGAGAATTTGTAAAACCCATAATGTGTGATTTACAAATGAATAGCCCTGAAACATTGTCCGATAAAGTGCCTGAAGATGAGCCCTCCGATCAGAAGGCATTCAAAATACAACTGAGAAAGAGCTGCCTCCTCAGAGTAGAGCTGACCTTAATGATGTGGATTGAGTAAAGCTTTCGGGACCTCCATTTGCTAATGTAGCATGACTCAAAATGAGAAGAAACAGCTGCGAATATCCATTAATAATCAGAGCATGGAATGTATGAAGTATGAACCTAGGAAAATTGGAAGTTGTCAAAAATTAAATGGAACACATAAAGATAGATATCTTAGGCATTAGCAAGCTGAAATGGACTGGTTTCAGTCCTTTTGAATCAGACAACTATGTAATCTACTAGGCCGGAAATGACAAATTGAAGAGGTATGGCATGGCATCCATCATCACAAAGAATGTTTCAGGATCTATCCTGAAGTACAATGCTATCAGTAATAGGATAATATCCAGTGCCTAAGGCATTTGACTTCTAACCAGAAGTCTGGTGGTTCAAACCGACCCACCACTCCTAGAAAGGAAGATTGGATGATCTACTTCTGTAGTAATACCACCTCAGAAACCCAAAGGAGGGTCACTGTGAGTCAGATCTGACCCAATGACAGTGAACAACAACAAGAAAGACCAGTTAATAGTACTATTATTCAAATTTATGCACCAACCACTAAAGCCAGCAATGAGGAAATGGTAGATTTTACCAAATTCTGCAGTCTGCAATTGACAAAATATGCAATCAAGATGTGTTGATTATCACTGATGATTGCAATGCAAAAGTTGGAAACAAAGAAGAATCACCTGTAGTTGGAAAATATGGCATTGGTGATAGAAATACCGCTGGAGAATGCATGATAGAATTTGGCCAGATCAACCACTTACTCATTGCAATTACCTCTTTCAACAACTTAGCTGGTGGCTATGCACATGGACTTCACCGGATGGAGTACACAGGAATCAGATTGACTACATCTGTGGAAAGAAATGATGGAAAAGCTCAATATCTTCAGCCAAAACAAGACCGGGAGTTGACAGTGGAACCAACCATGAGCTACTGATATGCAAGTTCAAGTTGAAGCTGAAGACAATTAAAACAAGTCCACAAGAGCCAAAATATGACCTTGATTATATCCCACCTGAATTTAGAGACTATCTAAGAATAAATTTGATGCATTGAACACCAATAACAGAAAACCAGAGGAATTGTGGGATGACATAAAGAACATCATACATGAAGAAAGCAAAACGTCATTAAAAAGACAGGAAATGAAGAGAAGACCAAAATGGATGTCAGAAGAGACTCTGAACCTTGCCCAAAAGTTTCTTGCTAAAGCAGATGGAAAAAATGACAAGATAAAAGAGGTGACAGATTGAGAAAAAAAAAATATTCAGCAATGACTTATCTGACAAGGAACTTATCTCTAAAATGTATTTAAAAAAAAGGAAGAAAAAAAAAAAAAAAAAACTCCAATACCTCAACAACAAAAAAACAAACAATCCAACTTAAAAATGACAGAAGACATGAACAAACACTTCATCAAAGAGGATATTCAGGTGGCTAACAAACACATGAAGAAATGTTCATGATCACTGGCCATTAGAGAGATGCAAATCAAAACAACAGTGAGATATCATCTTGCCCCAGCACTAACAGCAAAGTTCAACAAGACATAAAATAACAAATCCTGGTAAGGATGTGGAGAGATTGGGACTCTCATGCACTGCTGGTGGGACTGTAAAATGATACAACCATTATGGGAAATAGTATGGCGATTACTTAAAACATTGGAATTAGAAATACCATTTGATCCAGTAATCTTATTACTAAGTACATATCCTAGAGATGTGAGAACCAGGAGAAGAACAGATTCATGCACACCCATGTTCATCGCAGCACTGTTTACAATAGGAAAAAGATGGAAACAACCTAGGTGCCCATCAACAGAAGAATGGATAACCAAACGATGGTACATGCAAGCAATGGAATATTATGTAACAATAAAGAATAATGTAGACTGTACTAAAGAATAATATAAAATAATGTGGATGAACTTGGAGGATATTATGCTGAGTGAAATAAATCAATCACAGGAAGAAAAAAAAAAAAAAAGAGGTGACAGAAGATTTCAAACAGTGGCTCAAAAGGACAAAGCCCATTATTACAATGAAATGTGCAAAGACCCGGAGTTAGAAACCCAAAAGGGAAGAATATGCTCAGCATTTCTGAAGCTGAAAGAAGGAAAAAAAAAAATTCAACCCTCAAGTTGCAATATTGAAAGATTCTATGAGCAAAATATTGAATAGTGCAGGAAACATCAAAAGAAGATGGATGGAATACACAGTATCACTGTACCAAAAAGAATTGGTGGATGTACATCCATTTCAGGAGGTGGCATATGATCAAGAACCAATAGTATTGAAGGAAGTGGTAGAAGCTTCACTGAAGGAATTGGTGAAGAACAAGGCTTCAGGAATCAGTGGAATATCCATTGAGATGTTTCAGCAAACAGGTGCCGTGCTAGAGGCAATCACCCATCTATGCCAAAATTCAGAAAACAGCTACCTGGACAACTGACTGGAAGAGATCCATATTTGTACCCATTCCAAAGAAAGGTGATCCCACAGAATGTGGAAATTATCAAACAATATCATTAATATCAT
>NW_006921685.1:2576354-2584835 GCF_000298275.1 Orycteropus afer afer
GTCTTTTTAGTGATCTCTTGCTTTCTTCATGGATAATGTTCTTGATGTCTTCCCGCAATTGTTCTGTTTTTCGGTCATTGGTGTTCAATGCATCAAATCTATTCTTTAGATGATCTCTAAATTTAGGAGGGATATATTCAAGATTATATTTTGGATCTCTTGGACTTGTTTTAATTGTTTTTAACTTCAAGTTGAGCTTGCATATGAGCAGCTGTTCCACAATCAGCTCCTAGCCTGGTTTAGGCTGAAGATATTGAGTTTTTCCACCACCTCTTGCCACAGATGTAGTCAATCTGATTCCTCTGTGTTCCATCTGGTGAAGTCCACATGTAGAACCACCATTTGTGTTGTTGAAAAAGGTGTTTGCAATGAATAAGTCATTGGTCTTGCAAAATTCTACCATGCTAGTTCCAGCATTATTTCTGTCACCAAGGCCAAATTTTCCAACTATTGGTGATTCTTCTTTGTTTCCAACTTTTGCATTCCAGTCACCAGTGATAATTAACATATCTTGATTGCATGTTTGGCCAATTTCAGACTGCAGAAGTTGATAAAAATTTTCAATTTCCTCATCTTTGGCTTTGGTGGTTGGTGCATAAATTTGAATAATAGTCATATTAATGGGTCTTCCTTGTAGGCATATGGATATTATCCTATCACTGACAACACTGTACTTTAGGACAGATCTCGAAACATCCCTTGTGATGATGAATGCCACGCCATTCCTCTTCAAACTATTATTCCCGGCATAGTAGATGATATGGTTGTCTGATTCAAAATGGCCAAAACCAGTCCATTTCAGCTCACTAATGCAGAAGATATCAATCTTTATGCATGCCATTTCATTTTTGACAACTTCCAATTTTCCTAGATTCATACTTTGTACATTGCATGTTCCGATGATTAATGGATGTCTGCAGCTGTTTCTTCTCAATTTGAGTGGTGCCACATCAGCAAGTGGAGGTCTTAGAAGCTTTATCTTATCCATATGAGTAAGGCTGTGTTTACTCTGATGATGCAGCTCTTTCCCCGTCCTATTTTGAGAGCCTTCTAACCTGACTGGACTATTCATAAAGTTGTGTGGTAATGTATCAGACAGTGTTTCTTTGATATTCATAAGGTTTTCCCTGGCCAATTCTTTGAGAAGTAGACGGCCTTTTCCTTCTTCCTAGTCTGTCTCAATCTGTAAGCTGGGCTAATACCTATGCACCATGTGCATCCTGCTGGGTTTGAAACACCAGTGGCTCAGCCTCAAAACTCACATCAACACATCACCATGGTAGGAAAAACCAACAGACAAATTTGTTTACCTGTTGGAAACCTCTCTTACCACCCTTACATGGGTCTCTGCGGCTGACTTCTCCACTGTGCCGGTTCCTGCGCCTTTTCCTCCCCTTTCTCCCGCTCTCCCACCCTGCTGCTTTGGGCATGCTTGGGTTTCCTCTCCTCACCTGTATCCCTGCAGCTCACTGCCATTGGTCCTGGTCCCTGGGCCCATACATCTCCGCTCACCAGTTCTCCCGTCCTGCTGCTTTGGGTGTGCCTGGCTTCCCTCTCCTTACCTGGATCCCTACGGCTGACTCCACAGACTGTAGTATTCAGTCTTAATCAGTAAGTCCTTCACATCCTCTTCTCTTTCAGCAAAGTTACTTCATCTTCATATCATGGTAAATTCAGACCTATCATTAATTACACTAACTGTGAATGGATTAAATGCACCAGTCAAGAAAAAGAGAGTGGCAGATTGAATGAGAAAACAAGACCCATCAATATGCTTCCTATAAGAGACTCCCTTAGACACAAAGATAAAAATAAATTAAAAATCAGGGGCTAAGGGAAGAGAAAAACAGGAGTCGCAATATTAATTTCTGATAAAATAGACTTCAAGGCAAAACCCAGCATAAGGGAAGAGTATTATATGATGATAAAAGGGTCAGTAAACCAAGACAACATAGCCATAATACATATCTATACACCCAATGGCAAATCTCCAAAATACATAAAAATCAAAACCAAACCAAACTCACTGCTATTGAGTTGATTCCAACTCACAGCAACCCCCTTTAGGTTTCTGAGGTGGTAAATCTTTATGGATGTAGATTGATCACCCAGTCTTCCTTCTTTGGAGTGCCTGGTGGGTTTGAACTACCAGCCTTCTGGTTAGCAGTCAAATGCCTTATGTACTATGCCAGCAGAGCTCCTTAAAATACATAAAGAAAACATTAACTGACTTGAAATGTGTAATAGGCTATAGTAAACTAGTAGTAAGAGATTTTAACACACTACTTTTGAGGAAGAACAGAACAACTAGGAAAGAAAACATACAGAAGATCTCAACAACACAGTCAAACAGCTTGGCCTCATAGATATATAAAGAACACACCATCCAATGGTAGCACAATATATATTGTTTTCCAGTGCACATGGATTATTCCTAGAATAGACCGTGTGAGGACACAAATCAATCCTCAGTAAATGTAAAAATATTAAAATACTACAAAGCCTCTTCTTGTATCACAATGCTATAATATTAGAAATCAGGAAGAAGAAAGGGGTGGTGGGGGGCGGAAATCAAATACATGGAAAGTGAATAGCACACTGCTCCAGACCCACTCTGTAATAGAATAAATAAAGTGTGAAATAAAAAAATTCCTAGAAACAAATGAGAATGAAAAAACAACATACCAAATCTTTGGGACACAGCAAAAGCAGTACTCAGAAATTAATTTATAGCAATAAATGCACACATCAAAAAAGAAGATAGAACCAATACCAACACCTTACCCCAACAACTCCAGCAATTAGGAAAAGAAGAAACAAATGAAACCTACAGTCTCCAGAAGAAAAGAAACCATAAAAGCAAAAGCAAAGGAAGCAGAAAACAGAAAAACAGTAGGAAATATCAACAATACTAGAAGCTAGTTCTTCAAAAGATTAACAAAATTGGCAAACCACTGGTTAATTTGACTACGGAAAAGAAAGAAATGATGCAGATAACATAAATAATAAGTGAAACTGGCAACTTCACAACAGAACCAACCAAAATAAAAAAGATAATAACACAATACTACAAAGAAGTGTATTCCAAAAATTCAAAAACCTAGAAGGAATGGGAAAACATCTAGAAACACAAGACCTACTTAAACTAGTGCAGCCTGAGGTAAAAAATTTGAACAGATCTGTAACAAAGGAAGAAATTGAGTAGGTCATTAGACAAAAACTCCCCACAAAAAAATTCCTGGCCCAGAAGGCTTCAATGGAGAATTCTATCAAACATTCTACTCAAGCTGTTCCAGAACATAGAAAAGGATGGCATACTTCCAAATTCATTCTATGAAGCAAGCATACCTTGGTACAAAAACCAGGCAAAGATACCACTAAAAAAGGAAAGCTATAGACCAATATTCCTCATGAAAATAAACACAAAATCATCAATAAAATCCTAGGCAATAGAATCCAACACTCTACCAAAAAAAAAAAAAAAAAAGGATACTCCATGACCAAATGGAATTCATGCCAGGTGTGCAAAGATGGTTCAACATCAGAAAAGCAATCAACATAATCCATGACATAAATAAAACAAAGGAAAAGAACCACATGATCATATCAATCAATGTAGAAAAGGCATTTTATCAAATCCAGCACAAATTCCTGATACAGATTATCAGCAAAATAGGAATAGAAGGGAAATTCTCAACATAATAAAGGTCATATATGAAAAACAAGAGTCAACATTTTCTCAATGCAGAGAGACTCAAACATTCCCCTTGCAAACAGGAACCAGACAAGGACGTCTTCTATCACCACTTCTATTCAATATTGTCTTGGAAGTCCTAGCCAGGGCAATAAGACAAGAAATGGAAATCAAAGACATCAAAATTGGTAAAACAAACAAAAAAATTCACTGCCATCGAGTCGATTCGACTCATAGCGACCCCTCCTTGGGTCTCTGATGCAGTATTTCTATAGAAGTAGATTGCCCAATCTTCCTTATGAGGAGTGGCTGGTGGATTTGAACCACCTGCCTTCTGGTTAGCAGTCAAGTGCCTTAGGCACGTGCCACTAGAGTTCCCAAATTGGTAAGAAAGAAGTAAAATTATCCCTATTTGCAGATGATATGATCCTCTACACAGAAAATCCCAGAGACTCATCAAGAAAACTACTGGAACTAATTGAAAGATTCAGCAATGTAGCAGGATACAAGATCAACATGCAAAAATCAGTTGGATTCCTTTAAATCAATAAAGAGATCTCTGAAAAAAGAAATAAGGAAAACAATTCCACTTGCAATAGCTATTAAAAGATAAAATTTTAATGCATAAATCTTATCAGGGACACAAAAGACCTGTACAAATAAAACTACAAAACACTACTACAAAAAGTATTATAAGAGACCTACATAAATGAAAGAATATGCCAAGCTTGTGAATAGGAAAAATGAACATTTTGAAAATGTCAAAACTACCCAAAGCAATCTATAGATTCAATGCAATACCAATAGAAACTTCATCAACATTCTTTAAGGACATGGAAAAACCAAACTCTAATTTTATATGGAAAGGAAAGAGAGCTCAGATAAGCAAAGCACTGCTTCAGAACAAAACCAAAGTAGGAAGTCTCATGCTCCATAATCTCAAAACCTACTACAAGGCCACAGTATTCAAAACAGCTTGGTACCAGTACAATGATAGACACATAGACTAATGTAACAGAATTGAGAATCTAGAAATAGGCCACCCACTGATGAACTGCTAATCTTTCATCAAGGGCCAAAAACCATTCACTGAGGAAGAGATTATCTCTTTAACAAGTGTTGCTGGCAAAATTGTATATCCATAGGCAGAAAAATGAAACAAGTATAAACAAAAACTCAAGATGGATCAAAGACCTAAATGTAAAACCCAAAACTATAAGGCCTATTAAAAATAACATAGGGGCAAACTTACCTAACCCAACCGAAAAGGAGCTCTGGTAGTGTAATGCCTAAGGCATCTCACTGCTAACCAGAAGTTTCAAACCCAGCAGCCACTCCTCAGAAGGAAGACTGGGCAATTTACTTCTGTAGTGATACTTAGGGGACCCAATTTGTGGTGTAAATAGACTATCAAACATAACCTAAAATGCACAAACAGAAGAGAAATCAGATGAGTGGGACCTTCTGAAAATTAGATTATTATGCATATCAAAAGATTTCTCCAAAAGAGTGAAAAGAGGACCTACAGATTGGGAAAAAATATTTGTCAATGACATACCCTACAAGGGACTCTAAAATTAGTAGAAAACTTCAACATCCCAATAACAAAAAATGATCCAATTCAAAAATGGGAAAAGGATATGAATAGACACTTTAATAAAGAAAGAATTCAGGCAGCCAACAAACAAATAAAGCAGTGCTCACAATCATTAGCCATTACTCTTACTCACTCTCACTGCTGTAGAGTTGATTTCAACTCATGGCAACCCCTCCTTGGGCTTCTGAGGTGGTATCTCTATGGAAGTATTACAGACACAATACTGCATTATCAGTAATAGCAAACACTAATCTATGGGAGGATAAATAGGGCAAGAAGATCAGGTATGGATAGACAAATGGGAATATACCCATGGCAGACAATATTCTTACATAAATATTTGTATGTGCTATGCAAATGTCTATATGTAGTTTAAATCTAACAAGGGGTGAAGTTAGGATAACTTCTTAGTTACAACTAAACACCTGGAGGGAGTGCGTCACTGGACCTGTGGTTGGGGACCATTTTTGCAATAGCTATTTGCATTCCTGCCTCCCCACCTATCCCTGTGCAACTACTGCCCTTCTGAGCTCCATGGCTGATTGTTCTAAGAAATTGACACAACATGGTATCCAAAACTATTGTTCTTACTTGAGTGAGTAGTGACTTGGGTCTTAAAAGCTTGAGATTGGCCATCTAAGATGCAACTATTGGTCTATCCTCATCCAGAGCAAAGAAGAGTGAAGAAAAGAAAAAGTGTTAGTCAATAAGACTAATGGACCATGAGAAACTCAGCCTATATGACCCTGAGACCAGAAGAACTAGATGGTACCTGGTTACCAATGCCAACCACTTGTAAAGAGAACAAAATTGGTGATCCTGGATAGAGTGGGAGAAAATTGTGGAACAAAATTTTAAAACCATTAAAAGACCAGGTTTACTGGTCAGATAGAGACTGGTGGAACTCCTGAGACTATGGCCCTGAGTCACCCTTCAGGCCTGGAATTGAACTCATACCAGTGGCTTAACTCTCAGCCAAACAATTGACAGGCCTACAAATGCAACAACTATGCCAGGATGTTGCAGTTCTTAGAACAATCAGCCAGGGAGATCAGAAGGGGAGCAGTTGCACAGGGAGAGGTGGAGAGGCAGGAATGCAAAGGTAAGAAAGATACTAGGAAGGGGTATCCATAAGGGAGAAGTGGGAGGAGAGCTGTTGTATTGCAGGGAATATAATCAATGTCACAAAACAAAATGTGTATGAGGTGTTTAATGTAAAATAAATCTTCTCTGTAAAATTTCACCCAAATCACAATAAAAAGAAATAAAATAAAGAACTAAGCTTAAAGCCTGGAACATAGTAAGAATTTAATAAATAAAGCTATTGATATTATTATGGAGATTTGTTATTGTGTCCTAAAGAAATTTTGCCACTCTATAGTATATGTAATTTAGTATATCCCATTTGAAATAGATAATAATAAAGACTAACATTTATTGAGTGCATACTACATTCCAAGTTCTATTTTATATGCTTCATAAGCATTAACTCGGGAGCTCTGGTAGCATAGTGGTTAAGACACTTGCCTGCTCACCAGAAGGCTGGTGGTTCAAACCCACCAGCCACTCCTCGGAAGGAAGGTTGGGCAATCAATACTACTTCGTAGTGATACTGCCTCGGAAACCCAAGGAGGGGTCGCTATGAGTCAGGGCTGACTCGACGGCACATAACAACAACAACAACAAACATTAACTCTTAATTCTGAGGTTAATCCTGTAAGAGATGTACTATGATAATCCTCATATTATAACTAAGGGAATTGAGACAATGAGTTTAAGTGACTTGCCCCCAAACACACAAGCATTAAATGAAAGAGCTGTGTAGGAACCCGAATCATCTAACTCCAGGCCTGAGCTCTTAATGACTACATTCTCTTTACCTCTCAGTAGCTTTAACAAGCATAATCAGAGTTGTAATTTCCCACATGTAAAATTATACACTTCCACTTCCACTGGAAAAAGTAACTCACACAGTTATGTTCAGAAACTAAATTCAGTGACTTGTACATATGTAGAATGCAGAACACAGAGGTTGCTTGGGATGAACTGATGTATTCTAGAGAGAAAATGGACCTACATCCTTACGAAACCAGAAAGTTAAGGAGAGTCCACTGTTCCCAGACAAATTTCATTTCCATTAGCACCTGTCCTAGTACTTAGCCCCTCAAAAATTTTAGTGCCTAAAATAGAGTTGCTAGTTTATGGGACCACCACTTGTCTGTCAGTTTGTCATACTGTGGTGGCTTGCATTTTGCTGTGAGGCTGGAAGCTATGCAACCGGTATTTCAAATACCAGCAGGATCACCCATGGTGGACCGGTTTTAGCAGAGCTTGCAGACTAAGACAGGCCAGGAAGAAGGAAGAGGCCATCCACATCTCAAAGGATTGGCCAGGCGAAACCTTATGAATAGCAGTGAAACACTGTCTGATGTATTATTGGAAAACATTAGGAATAGCCCTGAAACATTGTCTGCTATAGTGCTGGAAGATGTGCCCCTCAGGTCAGAAATTACTAAAAATACGACTGGAGAAGGGCTGCCTCCTCAAAGTAGGGTTGGCCATAATGACATGGAAGGCATAAAGCTTTCAGGATTTCCATTTGCTGATGAGGCATGACTCAAATGGGAAGAAACAGCTGCAAACATCCATGAATAATCAGAACATGGAATATATGAAATATGACTGTAGGAAAATTGGAAGTTGTCAAAAATGAAATGGAATGCATTAAGATCAATATCCTAGGCATTAGTGAACTGAAATGGACTGGTCTTTGCCATTTTGAATCAGACAATCATATGATCTACTATGCTGGAAATAACAAATTGAAGAGGAATGGCATGGCATTCATTATCAGAAAGAATGTTTCAAGATCTATCCTGAAGTACAATGATGGCAGTGACAGGATAATATCCACATGCCTACAAGGAAGACCAGTTAGTACTATTATTATCCAAACGTACATGCCAATCACTAAAACCAAAGATGAAGAAATTGATTTTTACCAAATTCTGCACTCTGAAATTAATCAAACATGCAATAAAGAAGTATTGATAATGACTGGTGATTGGAATGCAAAAGTAGGAAACAAAGGAAAGATGGCGGACTAGGCAGAAGGATTGCACAGACCCTCTTCAACAAAGAAAAGGGAAACCAATTAACACAGACACAGAAGATAATCTTGGACCCCTGA
>NW_006921685.1:2593385-2601626 GCF_000298275.1 Orycteropus afer afer
AAAAAAAAAAAAAAAAGATCAACTTTACTTTGAGGATGTAGCTCTTCCTCAGTCATATTTTTAGTGCCTTCTGATCTGAGAGGCTCATCTTCTGGCACTTTATCACACAATGTTTCAGGGCTATTTGTAAAATTTTCCAGTAATACATCAGACAATGTTTCACTGCTATTAATAAGGTTTTTTTCTGGCCAATCCATATGAGATATGCATAGCCCCTTTCTTCTTCCAAGTCTGTCTTAATCTGAAAGTTCCCCTGAAACCTATCCACTATGTGTGATCCTGCTGGTATTTGAAATACCAGTGGCATAGCCTCCAGCCTCACAAGAGCATGCAAGCCACTGCAGTATGACAAACTGACAGATGAGTGGAAGTTTTTGACTCATTACAATCCTAATTACAACAGCATAAAACTCTGCCCACTCTTGCACAATCTTCAGAATCATTTCAGTACTTGAGCCCATTGTCGCAGTCATCATGTCCATCCATCTTTTTGAGGGTCTTCCATTTTTCACTGACTCTTTACCTAGCATTATATCCCTCTCCAGGAAGTGTTCCCTTCTTACAATATGACCAATGTATGAGAGCCTAAATCTGGCCATTCTCACTTCTGAGGATTTCAGCTGTACTTCCCTTAAGACAGATTTGTTTGTTCTCCTAGCAGTCCATGGTACATTGAATATTCTTTGCCAACACCACAGTTCTAATATATTAATTCTTCTGCAGTCTTCCTTATTCACTGTTTAGGTCTCACATGCTTATGAGGCAATTGAAAATACCTTGGCTTGGATAAGGCACACCTTAGTCTTCAGTGTGACATTTTTGTTTCTTAAGACTTTAAAGAGATCTTTCGCAGCAGATTTGTCCAGTGCAATACCATGTCTGATTTCTTGACTACTGTTTCCATGAGTATTGATTGTGGATCCAAGTAAAATAAAATCTTTGTTAACTTCAATCTTTTCTCTATTTATTGTGATGTTGCTTGTTGTTACACTTGTAAGGATATTTGTTGTCTTTATTTGAGGTGCTCTGGTGGCACAGTGCCTAAGGCATTTGACCGCTAACCAGAAAGTTGGTGGTTCAAACTCACCAGCCACTATGCAGAAGGAAGACTGGGCAATCTAGTTCTGTAAAAATTTACCACCTCAGAAACTCAATAGGGGTCACTATGAATCAGAATTGACTCAACAACAGTGGGTTTTGGTTTTTTTTTTTTTTTAAATTTGAGGTGTATTCTTTGATCTTCATCAGTAAGTGTTTCATGTTATCTTCACTTTCAGCAAGCAAGGTTGTGCCATCGGCATATGGCAAGTTATTAATGGTTCTTCTCCAATTATCATGCTGCATTCTTCTTTGTTTAGGCCAGTTTCTCAGATTATTTGCAAAGCATAAATACTGAATAAGTGAAAGTAAGTGAGTGTAAATGAAAGGGTACAATCTTGATGCATACCTTTCCTGATTTTAAACCAAGCAGTATCCCTTTGTTTTGTTTGAACAATTGCTTTTTGGTCTACATACAGGTTCTCCATGAGCACAGTTAAGTGTTCTGGAATTCCCATACTTTGTAATGTTACTCATAATTTGTAATGATCCAAAGAATAAATTGCCTTTGCATAGTCAGTAATAAAACACATGTAAATATCTTCCTGGTATTCTTTGCTTTCAACAATGATCCGTCTGTCATCATCAATGATATCCCTAATTCCACTCCCTCTTCTGAATCTGGCTTGAATTTCTGGAATTTCCTTGTCACTGTATTGCTGCAACTGTTTTTGAATTATCTTCAGCAAAATCTTACTTGTGTTTGATATTAATGATATTGTTCAATAATTTCTGCATTCTTTGGATCATATTTATTTTGGAAGGGGCACAAATATGGATCTCTTCCAATAAGTTGGCAAGATAGGTTTCCTACAGATTTCTTGGCATAAATGAGTGAGCACCTCCAGTGCTGCATCCATTTGTTGGAACATCTCAGTATTTCATCAATTCCTTGGGCCTTGTTTTTCACCAATTCCTTCAGTGCAGCTTGAACTTCTTCTTTTAATACCATCAGTTCTTGATTATATGCTACCTCCTGAAGTAATTGAACATTGACCAATTCATTTTCGTACAGGGACTCTGTACATTTCTTCTATCTCCTTTTGATTCTTCCTGAATCACTCAATATTTTGCCCATAGAATCCTTCAATATTGCAACTCAAGATTTTATTTTT
Organism: Orycteropus afer afer; assembly: GCF_000298275.1. NCBI lineage: Eukaryota > Metazoa > Chordata > Mammalia > Tubulidentata > Orycteropodidae > Orycteropus > Orycteropus afer. Next base: position 2,595,599 of record NW_006921685.1, read on the forward strand.
TTTCTTCAGTTCTTTCAGCATGACAAATGCCAAACATGTTCTTCCCCATTGATTTTCCAAGACCAGGTCTTTGCACATTTCATTATAACACTTCACTTTGTCTTCTCGAGCTACCTTTTAAATCTTCTGTTCAACTCTTTTATGTCATCATTTCTTCCATTTGCTTTAACTACTCTCCATTCAAGAGCAAGTTTTCTATGTCTTCAGGCATCTATTTTGATCTTCTCTTCCTTTCCAGACTTTTTAATGATCTTTTGATTTCTTCATGTTTGATGTCCTTGATGTCACCCCACAACTCATCTAGTCTTTAATCACTGATGTTCAATGCATGAAATTTGTTCTTCATATAGTCTCTAAGCTTAGGTGAGATACCTTCAACGTCATATTTTGGTTTTCTTCAGCTTCAACTTAAACTTGCATAGAAGCAAGGCCTCTAGCCTTGTTCTGACTGAAGATACTGAGCTTCTCCTTCATCTTTTTCCACAGATATAATCTGTGCCGCTAGGTGGCAGCAATGCTCACATAAAGTTTTACTATGCTGTTGTGTTAATGTTAAATGCTGCCGAGTTGGACCGGACTCATAGCGACCCCTCCTTGGGTTTCCGAGGCAGTATCACTACGGAAGTAGATTGCCCCATCTTCCTTCTGAGGAGTGGCTGGTGGGTTTGAACCACCAGCCTTCTGGTTAGCAGTCAAGTGCCTTAGGCACTATGCGGTGAGCCATTAAAGTCAGTAATGGCAATGTATTCTTAATTTAAAAATGCTGTATAAATTCACTGATCTTTCCATTACCTAAAGTACCTCTGTGCCAATTTTTTGATTCTTAGTTGCAGTTATGGGAGCTGTGGTGGCATAGTGCCTAAGGCATTTGACTGCTAACAAGAAGGCTGGTGGTTCAAACGTACCAGCCACTTCTCAGAAGGAAGACTGGACAATCTACTTCCGTAGAGATGCCACCTGGAAAACCCAAGGAGGGGTCGCTATGAATCGGGATCTACTTGAAGGCAGTGAGTTTTTTTTTTTTTTTTTTTAGAGTTGCAATTATATTCTATTAAAGAAAAATTATGTCTCTTAACTGAAGAAAAAAAGGAAAGACGCTATTCTTCGCGTACCCCTTCTGTATTCTTTAGTTTACTTTTAGCCATCATAATTCTTTCCTTATCAACTGGAGCATCGGTCATTTAAAACACATTTAAATTTTCAAAAGCTTAATAATACGGTTCTTCGTTATAATTTTAAACTTGCAAAGACTCAAATAATATTGATTGAAAATTGGCAAATAATGTAGGATATGGCTTTTAAATTATAGGTAGTCATTACTTTTCACAGAAGTGCAGGATTGTAAAAATGACCATGTAAACTGAAACTATGACAATCTTAATAATCATTAGGAAACAATTAAGGTTGTTTTGTGAGTTTTTTATAAAAATGATCAAAACATTAATAACTTTCTTACTATTACTTCTTATTTACAGTGAAATGGAAAAAATAGTAAAACTAATGTTTTTGAGTGTATCCTAATCTAAAGTTTTAGAAATACTGAGAATTAAAGTGTTTAAACTAAACTTAGTTGTTTCAAGGTTATCATGAATAGTTTGAACAGTAACTGCCTTCTTGGCTATACCTTACCTTCTTTTCTTTGCCTTTGTGAATTGTCATACTCCTTGCTAAACTTACATCAGTTTCCAACATTTTATCCTTCGTTCTTTCAATTTTGTGAATTATCTCTGTGAGTTCCTTTGATGTGAATTTTTGTTTTTCTATCCTATTACTTCATTTAAATGAAATATCTAATTCTAGAGGATAAACTAAATGAATTATGAAACTGCCACAAAATGGTACTATGCATGAATTTAAATAATGTACTTATATTTGTTGTTGTTGTTTTATTGTGTGTTGAGTTCATTCCAACTCATAGCAGCCCTATAGGACAGAGTAGAACTGCCCTATAGGGTTTCCTAGGCTGTGATCTTTACGAGAGCAGATCACCAGGTCTTTTTTTCTGCAGAGCAGCTTGTGGGTTTGAACCTAACTTTCTGTCCTTAGCCATTGGGCCACCATGGCTCCTGTCCACATATCTATTGACATGGAAATGTGTTCTAGATACATCATACAAAAAATGTAGCTAACACATAGCATGTAGGGCATTACTGTGATTATATAAATGTATGCAAATACAGACAAAGTGGGTGCCAAAAGTAGAGACATCCACTCAGTGTTAATGTTGAGTGGTAGGATGGCACATCATTTTCATTTGGTTCATGACTTTCTGTTTTAGCTAAAAATTATAAACATATGTTTTACATTAATAATAATAATAAAAGAAAGAAAATCATTTTGTTCTTGGGAGCTCTGGTGGCACAGTGCCTAACGTATTTGACTGTTAACCAGAAGACTAGCAGTTCAAACCACCAGCCACTCCTTGGAAAGAAGATTGGCTATCCACTTCTGTAGTGATATCGCCTCAGAAACCCAAGGAGGGGTCACTATGAGTCAAATCCAACTCGACAGCAGTGAGTTTGGTTTTGTTTTATGTTGTTCTTGTTACATGCCATTAAGAGGCTCCAACATAGCAACACCATGTACAACAGAATTACACACTGCCTGGTCTGATGCTGTTCCCACAATCCTTGCTGTGCTTGAACCCATTGTGACAGCTACTGTGTCAATCCATCTCATTGAGGGTCTTCCCCTTTTTCACTGACTCTCTACTTTACCAACCATGATATCCTTTTCCAAGGAATGGTCCCTTCTGACAACATGACCAAAGTAGATGAGATGAAGTCTGGCCATTCTTGCTTCCAAGGAGCATTCCAGCTACACTTCTCCAAGGACAGATTTGTCCATTCTTCTGGCAGTCCATGGTATTTCCAGTATTCTTCATTAATTGCACAATTCAAAGGCACCAGCTCTTCCTTGGTCTTCCTTATTCATTGTCCAGCTTTCATATGCATAAGGGGTGATTGAAAATACCATGGCTTGGCTCAGGTGCACCTTAGTCTTCACTGTGACATCTTTTCTTCTTAGCACTTTAAAGAGATCTTTTACAGCAGATTTTCCCACTGCAATATGATGTTTAATTTCTTGACTGCTGCTTCCATGGGTGTTGATTATGGATCTAAGTAAAATAGAAATCCTGACAACTTGAGTGTTTTCTCCATTTATCATGATGTTGCTTACTGTTCCAGTGTGAGAACTTTTGTTTTCTTTATGTTGAGGTCTGCAGACTGCAGTCTTTATTCTTCATCAGTAAGTGCTTCAAGTCATCTTCACTTTCAGCAAGGAAGATTGTGTTGTCTGCATATATCAGGTTGTTAATTATGGCTAACCAGAAGGCTGGCGGTTCAAACCCACCAGCCATTCCTTGGAAGGAAGGTTAGGCAATCTACTTCTGTAGTGATACTGCCTTGGAAAACCCAAGGAGGGGTCGCTATGAGTCAGTTCTGACTCGATGGCACATAACAACAACAACAACCAATCCTGATGCTGCATTCTTCTTCATATAGTCCAGTTTCTAGGATTATTTCCCCAGCATAGAGATAGAATGAGCACAATTAAATGTTCTGGAATTCCCATTCTTCTCAACGCTATCCAAAATTTGCTCTGAACTACACAGTCCGATGCCTTTGTGTAGTCAATAAAACATAGGTAAACATCTTTCTGGTATTCTTTGCTTTCAGCCAAGGTCTATTTGACATCAGCAATGATACTCTTCATCAGCTAGAATTTCCAGAAGTTTCCTGGCAAAATGGTACTGCTGCTACCATTTTAAAATTATCTTCAGCAAAATTTTACTTGTGTGTAATATTAATGACATTGTTCGGTAAATTCCACCTTCTGTTGGTTCACTATTGGCACAAATACTGATCTATTCCAGTCAGTTGTCCATGTAATTGTCTTCCAAATTTCTTGGCATAGAAGAGTAAGTGCTTCCAGCGCTGCATACCTTTGTTGAAACATCTCAGTCAGTAGTTATTCTGTCAATTCCTGGAGCTTTGTTTTTGTTTTTTACCAATTCCTTCAGTGCAGCTTGGATTTCTTCCTTTAGTATCATTGGTTCCTGATCACATGCTACCTCCTGAAATAGTTAATCATCAACCAATTCTTTTTTGTACAGACTCTGTTTTACATCCATCTTCTTCTGATGCTTCCTGCATCATTCAATATTTTGCAAATATTCAATATTCTTCAATATTGCAACTCAAGGCTTGAATTTTTTCTTCAGTTCTTTCAGCTTGAGAAATGCCAAGCATGTTCTTCACTTTTGGTTTCCTACCTCCAGGTCTTTGCACATTTCTTTATAATAACTTTACTTTGTCTCCTTGAACCACCCTTTGGAATCTTCTGTTTAGCTCTTTTATGTCATCATTTCTTCCATTCACTTTAGCTATTCTCCATTCAAGAGCAAGCTTCAGCGTCTCTTTTGACATCCATTTTGGTCTTTTCTTCCTTTGCTGCTTCTTTAATGACTTTTTGCTTTCTTCATGGATGATGTTCTTGATGTCATCCCACAACTCATCTGGTCTTCAGTCATTAGTGTTCAGTGCATCTAATCTATTCATCTGATGGTTTCTAAATTCAGGTGGGATATAATCAAGGTCATATTTCGGGTCTTGTAGGCTTGTTTTAATTTGCTTCAGCTTCAATTTGAACTTACATGTGTGCAACTGATGGTCTGTTCCACAATCAGCTCCTGGTGTTGTTTTGACTGATGATGCTGCCTCTTCCCACAGAGGTAGTCTATTTGATTTCTGTCTATATCTGCCAGTGAGATCCACATATATAGCTGCATTTTATGTTGTAGAAAAAAGGTATTTGCAATGAATAAGTCCTTGGTCTTGCAAAATTCTATCATGCAATCTCAGGTGTCATTTGTAACACCAAGGCCATATTTTCCAATTGCCAATGATTCTTCTTTGTTTTCTACTTTTGCATGCCAGTCATCATTAATTATCAATACATCTTGATAGCATGTTTGGTCAATTTTAGGCTGCAGAAGTTGGTAAAAAATCTTCAGTTTCTTCATCTTTGGCTTTTAGTTATTCGTGCATGAATTTGAATAATAGTGAAGTTAATTGGTCTTCCTTGTATGCGAACGGATATTATCGTATCACTGACAGCATTGTACTTCATGATGGATCTTGAAATGTTCTTTTTGATGATGAATGTGATGCTATTCCTCTTCAATTTGTCATTCCTGGAATAGTAGATCATATGATTGTCTACTTAAAAATGGCCTATACCAGTCCGTTTGAGCTCAGTAATGCCTGGGATATAAATCTTTGTGTATTCCATTTCATTTTAACAACTTCCAATTTTCCTAGATTCATATTTCATACATTCCATATTCTAATTATTAATGAATTTGTGCAGCTGTTTCTTCTTATTTTGAGTCATGCTTCAGCAGCAAATGATGGTCCTGAAAACTTTACTCCATCTAAGTCAGTAAGGTCTTCTCTGCTTTGAGGAAACAGCTTTTCCTCAGTCATAGTTTGAATACCTTGCAACCTGAGCAGCTTTTCGTCTGGCACTATATCAGATGAAGTTTCATTGCTATTCATTAAGTGTTCTAGTAATATATCAGACAGTGTTTCACTGTATAGTTTTTTCAGAAGTGGATGGCCCTGTCCTTCTTTCCAATCTGTCTTAGTCTGGAAGCTCTGCTGAAACCTGTCCACCATGTATGACCCTGCTGGTACTGAAATACCAATGGCATACCTTCCAGCTTCACAGCAACATGCAAGCCACCACAGTACAACAAACTGACAGATGAATAGTAATTATATGTATAAACCAAAACTAAACCCAATGCCATTGAGTCGATTCTGACTCAATGTGACACCCATTCGGTTTTCAAGACTGTAAATCTTTATGGAAGTAGATTGCCTCATCTTTCTTCCATGAAGTGACTAGTGGGTTTGAACCACCAACATTTCTATTATTAAATGTATGTATAGGGCATAGGAGCTCTGGTAGCATAGTGCCTAAGGCACTTGACTGCTCACCAGAAGGCTGGCAGTTCAAACCC
>NW_006921685.1:2601726-2614884 GCF_000298275.1 Orycteropus afer afer
CTACTTCCGTAGTGATACTGCCTCGGAAACCCAAGGAGGGGTCGCTATGAGTCGAGGCTGACTCGATGGCAAACACAACAACAACATATAGGGCATGATGTGTAAGATATTTGTAAATTCAAAGTGCCTATAAACCAAACCAAACCAAACCTATTGCCATCCAGTTGATTCCAGTTCATAAAGTACCTATACAAACAAGTAATGATAAAATGCAAAACTGTAGCATATAGGCCATACCTCAAAGTAAGAGAGTTAAGAGCAGTGGAGGAAATAAGAAGATAAACTGCAAGCAATGACATGAAACAGAAATGATGTGTAGTTGCCCCAGAGAAAATTGGTTAGATATTGCACAGTTTTCATGTGAGCTAAATGGAACTAGATTATGGAGCACCTTCAATGTTAAGATAATGTTTCACTTATTTCTAAAGACAATAGGGGAACTGTACTTCTCAGTGGTCTATTACAAAAGACAGAATTCATTACAGCTCACTTAGGCAAAAAAGGGGATCAACTGATCATTTAACAGCTTACCAAATTATTGGAAGAGTTGAAGAAACAGAATGTACTTTGGGTTTTCAGGAATGATTCCCACTCACTGCAGAATTAGGCCACCAAGAGGAAATTGCTTTCTTTACAGTCAACAAGCTACTTGGAAAATTGTGGAGCAACCACTAATGCTGTTTTACCCAGAACTATGCTGACCCTGTGCAATCAGGTAGCCATCAGAATTACAAAAGTGCCATGTCAAGGAACCTACCACAAGCAAAAAGTCTCCGTAAGCAGGAAGCCTCCTGTTTCCAATTCCGGAGACAGACTATACCTACTAAAAACTGGTGCCCTACACCCTATTAATACCCATGAAACTAGTGACCAGACACTGGGACTTCTGATAACATTGCTGCAGAAAAAAATGTAGTCCCTACAGACCTCTCAAAGGAAGGTTGGGAATCTACTTCTGTAATGATACTGCCTCGGAAACCCAAAGAGGGGTCGCTATGAGTCAGGTCTGACTCTATGGCACATAACAACAACACACAGACCTCTCTTACCTAAAGAAAAGCAGAGACTGCAGAAGAATGAATTCTGTCCCTTTTCTGCCTAGCCAGAAGCTCTGGTCTCTCAGTGGTTGAAGCACTCAGCTGTTAACTGGAAGTTTGGCAGTTTGAACTCATGAGCCACTCCATGAGAGAAAGATGTGGCTGTCTTGGAAATCCTATGGCGCAGTTCTTCTCTGTCCTATAGGGTCACTATGAGTTGGAATTGATTTTATGGCAGTGAGTTTTTTTTTATTATTTTTCTGCCCTGCCCATCATGTTAAATGTATCCCAATTCTGGCTGTAAAGAAGTCTGGAAGATTGAGTTTTTAGCTTTTCAGCCTTTGAAGTGAATGGTGGCATATTAGAAAGGGTTAGAATGGATGTGAAGCAAAAAACTCACCTTATCCCCTAAAGTAGCACTGAAGGACCTTAAATGAAATGAAGGGAAGAACTTAGACTTAACCTTTGAATATATTTAGTATGAGATGATCTCTCTATAACTCCCTCACTATCTCCTTATTAAAATTTCTATCTTCTATTAATGCTACTATTATCCTATGATTTGTTGTTGTTGTTGTTATGTGCTGTCGAGTCGGACCCGATACATAGCGACCCCTCCTTGGGTTGCCGAGGCAGTATCACTACAGAAATAGATTGCCCAACCCTCCTTCTGAGGAGTGGCTGGTGGGTTTGAAATGCCAGCCTTCTAGTTAGCAATCAAGTGCCTTAGGCACTATGCTACCAGAGCTCCCATACTATGATTTATCTAGGTTTAAAACTAATGTCCTGCATCTAGCAGACATTCAAAAAATATTCCATGTTGGTATAAATGATACCCTACACTACAAAAATATTGTGAACATATAAATAGGAACAAGTTTTATTCTAGAAGCAACTCTTTGTACTGAAAATTAGAAGGAAATTAGCAAATTAAACCACTTCAACAGAGCTGTCGGTATCACTTTTACAGCAATGCTTCCCCACTTTTTTTTTTTTCTGTCTCAAAAAGCCTAAAGGTAATATTTTCTGAGTAATAATAGATCACTAAATGGCTGTGATTGTCAGGCAAAGGGGGTAGGAAACTCCATATTGGTGTCAAAGAATCTCTGGGCTTGTGGTATTACAACAAGCCCTTTTCCCACTGGAAATACTGCTTTATGCCATCAGTAATAGCAATAAATAAATGGACTCATAACAAAGATTGTATCAGACTCATAGCAGTCATTACTGAGTTAAAATATTCAACATAATTATTAAAATAAAGGTACATCCTTCAGTTATGGATTGTAAACATAAATGTATTCATTACAAAGATTTTCAAATTTAATGAAATGAATTGCTATGCATATGGAAAATCATTAATAAGTATTAAGTTACACAGTGGTCAGAAATTTAGGACTGGAGTGTATTTGGAGAACGCTTATTCAGATTTATTGATTGAATCAACTCTAATACATGTATAGTAAAGTAATTTTGAGGGCCTTAACTATTGTAAAAGTTGACTTCATTGATGTAATGACATTATAACATAGAAGATGCAAAAGAGCACTGGGATTTTAATTTTATGTAAAATAATCCTAGACCCCATTCAAAGTTGTTAAGTTAGCAATTGTAATAAAAATCATTTTGCTATATATCCTGACTTACAACAAACTCCTGTGACACAGATGATGGTAACAGCTGTAATAGTTATACTTTACTGTATTTTCAATAGTTTGATAGTAACATGATTGCTCTACATAGCAAGAAAACAATAGTCAAACATATCAGAAAAAAGAAAGAATGTAAATAAACTCTGTCACAGTATGGGCTACCCACTCTTTAAATTAGAATCATGATATTATTGAACTGGAAGATTATCTTTTAATGAATGATTTCTTACTAACCTCCTCTTCAACACAGTCCCTACCTTTGAGATATTCACAATTTCCTGTTAATACAGAATGCATATCAATAACTAAAATACAACAGAGTACTACGGTAAAATGATATTCAAAGTGTCATCCAAGATGTCACAATTGGTCTTTCCTCATCTGGAGGAAAGAAGAATGAAGAAAACAAAGACACATGGACACAATTAGTTTAAGGGACTAGTGGACCACATGAACCTCAGCCTACATGACCCTGAGACCAGAACTAAATGGTATGTGGCTACCACTGTCAGCCTCTTGGAAAGGGATCAAAATAGGGGATCTTGGATTATAGTGGAAGAAAAATGTGAAACAATACTCAAAATTATAAATAAGACCAGGCTTACTGGTCTGATAGAGACTTGTGAAACCCCAAAGACTATGGCCCCTAGTCAACCTGCAGGCCTGGAATTGAACTCACTCCTGTGGCTTCCAGAAAACAATAGGAGTACGGTATTACAATAAGCCTTTTTCCCACTGGAAATGAACAATTACACTTAGGTAGGCACATTCCATAGAACAATCAACCACAGGAGTTCAGAAGGGCCACATTTGCACAGGGAAATAATTTAGAGGGCAGGAATTCACACGAAAGAAGGACACAGGGAAAAGGTAACCACAGGGAAGAAGTAGAAGAGAGCTGCTTCATAATTATGGGTATTGCAGTCAATGTCGTGAAACAAAATGTGTATGAATTGTTGTATGGAAAATGCATTTGCTCTGTAAACTTTCACCCAAATCACAATTTAAAAAATAAAATAAATTTCAAAGTAGTATGGGAATGCAGAGGTGAGCGAGAAACTTTTCCTTTGGGAATGAGGAAGTCTTCTAGAAATCAGGAAGTCCTCACAGAGACGGATACGTTCATTTGGCTCTCAAAGGATAATAGGAAGCTCATATAAATAAGGTAACGAAAAAGCATCTAAGCAAGGAGTCGAGTGTTTGAAAAGGCATGAGGAGATAGGAAAGATGACAGAATATTAAGAAAACTGGAAGTAACCAAAACTAGTGGAGCACAGAATATTTTGTGAATAGTTGAGCTTTATAAGGACCATATTATGAAGGACCTTGTGTGCTTGCTTGAGTACATTGTTGGTGCTAGTAAATAGTGAGTGTTGACTGAAAAAATAAATCTTGAAAGCAATGGCAATACATTAAAGGGCTTCAAGCAAGAGAGTCTCTTGATCCAATTGCATTTTAAATAAATCAGAGAAGAAAAAGTGTAGAACCTAAGAGAATATTTAGCAAGCTATGGCAGCTCTTTGGGCAAGAAATCATTTAGTCTATCCCCTCATTTCTAAGATGAGGATGCTGTGATTCCAAAGAAGTATTTTTTTTTTTTTAATTGTTGTTGTTTTTGTTTTCAGGTATCAGAGCTGCTTAGTAGAAAAATGAGCCTCTCTCTTTATGCCCAAACATCTTTTCTACTATGTCTTTACTTGAAAATTCATTAGCACTACCTTAGACTTGTGCTTGTTATGTGCCGTCGAGTCAAACCCGACTCATAGCGACCCCTTCTTGGGTTTCCGAGGCAGTATCACTACGGAAGTAGGATTGCCCAACCTTCCTTCCGAGGAGTGGCTGGTGGGTTTGAACCGCCAGCCGTCTGGTTAGCAGGCAAGTGTCTTAGCCACTATGCTACCAGAGCTTAGCATCATGATAAGTGGAGAAAAGATAGAGGTTGTCAAAGAATTCACATGGCTTGGTTCTACAATCAGTGCCAGTGGAAGCAGCAGTCAGGGCATTAGACGATGTGTAGCACTGGGTAGGTTGGCTGTAAAGGAACTCTTTCAAGTGCTGAGGAGCAAGGATGTCTCCTTGAGGACTAAGGTGCGCCTGACACAGGGCATGATATTTCCAATTGCCTCACATGCATGTGAGAGCTGGACAATGAATAAGAAAGACCGAAGAAGAGTTGATGCTTTTGAGTTGTGGTGCTGGCGAAGAATGCTGAAAGTACCATGGACTGCCAACAGAACTAACAGATCTGCCCTGGAGGAAGTGCAGCCGAGATGCTCCTTGGAAGCGAGGATGACCAGACTTCATCTCACCTACTTTGGTCATGTTGTCAGAGGGAACCATTCCCTGGAGAAGGATGTCATGCTTGATAAGGTGGAGGGTCGAGGAAAGAGGGGAAGGCCTTCGATGAGATGGATTGACATGGAGGCTGCGACGATGGGCTCAAGTGTAGCAAGGATCATGGAGCTGGCGCAGGATTGGGAGGTGTTTCGTTCTGCTGTGCATGGGGTCGTTATGAATCCGAAGCGACTCGATGGCACCTAACAACAACAACAACAGCAACAGACTTGTGTTATCTATAAAAGTATTTCTATTTATAATGGTATAATGGTGCAATTATGTTGGTAATTGTGGACAGATATAATTAGCTAAAAATGTTTCAATGGGATTTTGCTGTTTTATAGTTATTTTTTAGGGAGACATAATTTGATCTTTGGTAATTTAAGGATTAATGACTTGTAAATCAGCAAACAAAAGCAACTTACAGTGGCTGAAGAACTGGTTTTCCTTTATTTTTTCTTAACAAACAAACATAATAAATGTAATTGTTATTTCATAGAAGCAGTTATTTATTTACATTTTTGTAGAGGCAGTGTTGTCTCTTTCTCATGAAATTATCTGGCTATAAAGCCAGTCACTACTTGTCTCATATGTCCAGCCATTTCCAGAATCCTATCTCCTACCTCCTTTCCTCGCTTCCTTTTCTCACTTTGCATCCCCTCTTTCACTTCCTTCCTGCATTACATAAGCTACAGCTGCTAAGAAGGTGGATTAGATTATTTATTAAACCAGAAGATTTTCTTTTTCTCGTTCAGCTCATTCCTTAGTGCACTGAGACTAAAAATCATGATTTCTGTCTCAAATACTTAACGTGCACTTATATTTTATCATTTGAAGACCTACTAGGAAGCAGGTCTAATTTTAACATAAAGGCAAGGCAGTAATTTTGAATCTTAAGTCTTGCTTTCTAGCCTAGATTTTGCTTCCAATTTGAACTATAAACCAGTTGGTACTACAAACCGTATTGCTCTCTAGACACTTTGCTTAATCTGAAAATGCATAATAATCTCACCCCAGTGCTCATTCCATACCTCTAGACTAAGCCAATGCCAATTTTCCCTGCCTTTTCTAATTTGCTGTTTTCTGTTCTTCTCCTGTCTAATTCCCTGAAAACTGACCCTTTACTTCAATTCCCAATCACTGTTCCAACCTTGTTTTTACTTTGATAATGAATCTGGTAACTCTTCTCCTGTTTACTGATATTTAGTGTATATTATTCTACTCTCGCTTTGTAGACAATTTAGCTCCCTCTATTCACAGTTGCAGTCTTCTTGTTGTTGTTGTTATGTGCCTTCGAGTCAGCCCCGACTCATAGCGACCCCTCCTTGGGTTTCCAAGGAAGTATCACTATGGAAGTAGATTGCCCAACCTTCCTTCCAAGGAGTGGCTGATGGGTTTGAACTGCCAGCCTTCTGGTTAGCAGTCAAGTGCTTTAGGCACTATGGTACCAGAGGGACCCATACTGGTAGGACAAACCATGTGGTCTCTCCATTAGGAAAGGAAGATCTGACTGGAAACTTTTGGCTTGCTTTGATTGGCTGGTTTACTGGGGAAAATGCTCAGGCCAGGATGATAGTGAAGCCAGAGTAGTTCTGAACTATAACCTACAAGCCAATCCATTGCCGTCAAATTGATTTCAACTTATAGTGACTTTATGACAGAATAGAGCTGCATCATGGGGTTTCACAGGGTTTCTAAGACTGTAAATCTTAATGGAAGCCAACTGTCACATCTTTCTCCCACAGAGAAACTTGTAGGTTCAAACTACTGACTTTTGGTTAGAAGGGAACTTCTTAACTGTGAAATGGACAATGGTGGAACTTCTTAGGACCTCTGTGAGACAAAACAGAATTCTTTCCAATGTTCCTTTATTCTATCATTCCCTACCCTGTGCCAAGACTAAATCCAGTCTCAGATGACCATTTCCCATATGTAATTATTGAGTGCATTTTGGATCCATACATCTCACTAGATCACTGTGGTCACCCACCTATGCAACATAATACCAGAGTTCCACAGCTCAGAAAGCATAAAAGAACAAAATGAAAATTGGAAAATCTATAGCTTCATCTGGCAGCTCTGGTAGCATAGTGTCTAAGGCACTTGACTGCTAACCAGAAGGCTGGTGGTTCAAACCCACCAGCCACTCCTCGGAAGGAAGGTTGGGCAATCTACTTCTGTAGTGATACTGCCTCGGAAACCCAAGGAGGGGTTGCTATGAGTCAGGTCCGACTCAACGGCACAAAACAACAACAACACATAACTTCCTCTGCTAGACCTTTGCCAAATATCCACTAATAACCTGTATACTCTAAAGACCTATTGAAAAATTCTAATGCTCTCATAACTGTGGTTTACATTTAGTCCACCATCAAAATGGCATGGTATAAATTGAACCCTTTATTGATTTATTAATTGATTTAAGGAAAGCTTGGTCATGAAATATTTAACCAATAAAAATAGTACTAATAAGATTATCCCCTGAAGTAATTTTTAATGAAGCAGAGTTTATTCAAGTCATGTCTTCTGAGAATAAAAGTGGACAGAAGTAAACAAACAAAAAACAGGTGGGAAAAATATGACATGTCCTTCATGTCTCCCCTAATGTCCACATGCTCTACAACTGTCTGTTCCCTTCATCCTGGGATGATGTTAATCTTCTGTTTATTTTGCTATTGTACATCCAAGTACATGTTGTTCACTCAGAGATTGCCCTCTAAAAGTTGGTCTAGACCTGTTTTTTTCTCACCTCAAAAAAGTAAAGGAAAGAAAGTGTGTGTGTGTGTGTGTGTGTGTGTGTGTCCTGTTGGTGGTGTTGGTGGTTAAAAAGCAAGTTGGAACTTCCTCTTTGAACAGCTGTCTTTTCCCCTCACACAAGGGAGATCTCATTTTGCTTGAGATTGTATGCAGTTGAAACCACGCCACATACCAAAGAGAGGGTATGATGGCTAAGAAGCCCCCTAAACCAGCCCCTCGCAGGATCTTCCAAGAAAGGTTAAAAATTACCGCTCTACCCTTGTACTTTGAAGGTTTTTTATTAGTCAAGCGGCCAGAATACCAGGTAAGTATATAGACAAAAATGCTAAACTAGAAGCTTCTGTCTTAATACAAAATGTATTTCATGATGATGCAATGTGATAAGGACTTCTGTTTCTGTTCGGATTAATCTCTCTTCTTTTCCTTGTGCTCAGAAAATGTTATTCCAATTTTACATACTTTAAATATAGTGTATGCCTTCTATATAGGTATATATAATAAGATTCTAGACCATTAATTTACTAATATAAAAAATTCAATAATCTAAACATCTAAAGAATTCATTTAAATATCACAGAAGATTTCAAATGTTAAAAGATAAAATATTTTCTATATTGTCTCCACAATTTACTACTGTACTTCCAAGATCATATATACCATTAAGATAAAGTAATATTATGATTGAAATTAAACTTTCTGTTCCTGTTCTCAGTTGTATATAAAGAATAATTTATATTTATAAAGCTTTATCAATGATAATTATATACAAAATGGCAAATTTTTGTAAAAAAAAGTACAAATGATAAAACTGCTACCATTTCCTACTATGGTAGAGACGGCAGTGGACCAAGGAGCATTTTGCTCTGTTTTGCACAGGGTTGCCAAGAGTTGGAGCCAACTCGATGGCTGCTAACAACAGCCATGGCTATTGTTATAATAAGGATAGTTCCTTTGCAAGATAATATTTAGGGTGCTATTTTAACTAGTATGTACACTAAGCCACATTAATCCATTTGCTCTAAGAAAATTCACAAAGCAGTCTATATTTTAAAAATGTCAACAATGAAAAACCTACAATTAGCTAAAATCAGTGCTTTAAAAATAGTAATTGTGGCTAATTTTGAAATAAATGGGAGAAATACACATGAATGTGATTGTTAGTAAAGAAAAAATAATTTATTTGCTTAAATTTTATGAAATTTTAATATTAATGGAACTAGAAAATTTTAATATGTTCAGAAATGCCATAAGAAATGTTTAATAAGAAGAACACATATTTTCTGAAGATTTCTTAAACATATAGAAAAGTTGTGTATGTGAAGACATTGGTAATAGCACATTCGTATTTCTTGTATATATAATTAGATCATTTAATATTTAAGAGTAAACATGTATATAAATATAATTTATATTCTATTATGGGTGTTAAAAATGTACTAATAATATTTGTCAGTTACTGCTTTGATTGCATAATCAGGAGAGACCAATCCCTAGACCAGGACATCATGTTTGGTAAAGTAGGAAACAAAGGAAACTCTCCATAACATGGATTGACAATGGCTGCAAAATTG
Source organism: Orycteropus afer afer (assembly GCF_000298275.1). Classification (NCBI taxonomy): domain Eukaryota; kingdom Metazoa; phylum Chordata; class Mammalia; order Tubulidentata; family Orycteropodidae; genus Orycteropus; species Orycteropus afer. Next base: position 2,611,081 of record NW_006921685.1, read on the forward strand.
GGCTCAAACCTATCAAAGATTGTGAGGATGGTGCAGGATCAGGCAATGTATTATTCTGTTACATTCAAGGTCACCATAAGTTGGAGCAAACTTGACAGCAAATAACAACAACAATTTAGGACTTTTTTAGTTGACTACTTAGCTTATTCTTACATGTTTTTAAAGTAAATTTAATCTTGTCATGACAAATTAGAAACATTGGTACACTATGCCAGGAAAAGGGAATAGGGAAAAGAAAATCTTTAATTTGAAATTTACATTTGGTTATTCTTTGAATGTTTTCCAAAGTATTTAAAATAACTGTTTCAGATACCAGCTTCCTTGTAATGTTTAAAGAAGACATGATATTGGTGTGAGTAGCAGGAACAACAAGAGTTTTAGAATCTCAATAAAATGAACCTTTGATTATTGGTTTGCCACTTTAGTTCAAGAGCTTGTGCAAATTACAATCTCCCCAAGACTCAATTTTCTCATTTTGAAATGAGAATACTACTTGTCTCCCAAGGTACAATGCCTGGGATACAGCAGGTATGCAGTTAATTCATTTATTCAAACAACATTTATTGAGTATCTCCTATGCACTAAAGCATCACACTCAGTTCTAGCAATACAAGCTTGAATAAGCGTAAAGAATTTTGTTTTCAAGAGACTTACAGTTTAGTAGGGGTGATGAAACTGAGTGGACTGTTTAGATTCCCTTAGAAGGCATGCTTTGAAATGGAAAGAAAAACTATAGGCATGAATATATCTGATGAAATTAACTCGTCTGTCCATTTGAATTCATAGCAAAGGATCTTTTACTTGCATAGTAGGGAAAAGAAAGCAAGAGGGAAAAATAATGCCTACTTATAGGTGGTTTCAAGGATTAAAATGGATGACACATATAAAATGCCTAGCTCACACTAAAGATTAGATTCATTCTCTTCCCATTTCATTGTTTATCATATATTATTAACATAATCAGATTCTGGTCCACAAATAATATGGCTTATAGGACAGCCACAGTGATAATTAGAAAATAGAACATATGAGGAAAATTTAAGGAAAATGAGTGGGATTTCTCAGGAAGCAGCCACAACGTGTCAGGGAAACTTTGAAAGGAAAATGAACCCGGGGTATAGCATAAGGTCATTGTTGAAGCTAATGAGCTGCAGGAAGATGAGAAACTCTGCAGAATGTTAAGAATAGTCTCCAGTGGAGGAATTCAAGATATTTAATCTAGAAAAAGTACAACTGATAAATAACCTAGTCTATGAAAGGATGATTATGTGTTGAGAGGGGTTATGTTGCTGTTTTTGTAACAGGCATACAATTAAGATGGTATTAAGAGAAGGCTAGGTACCAAGCCCCCTAGAGCCAGGAAAGGGAGGGAGCAGCCAGGGACCACAAAGTGGCAGGTTCCAGGTAGGAATTAAGTAAAGTGAGGGTGCAGAGGTTTCTGACAGTTAAGGGAGACAAACTTGTCTGTCAGTTTGTCATCCTGTTGGGCTTGTACGTTGCTGTGAGGCTTAAGGCTGTGCCACTGGTGTTTCAGATGCCAGCAGAGTTGCACATGACACACAGGTTTCAACGCAGCTTATAGACTAAAACAGACTAGGAAGAAGGAAGAGGCCATCCACTTCTCAAAAATTGGCCAGGGCAAACCTTAAGAATAGCAGAGAAACACTGTCTGATACATTACTGGGCAACTTTATGAATAACTTGGAGACACTGTCTGACACAGTGCAAGAAGACAAGCCCCTTGGGTCGGAATGCACTCAAAATAGGACTGGGAAAGAGCTGCCTCATCAAAGTAGAACCAACCTTAATGATATGGATAAAGTAAATCTTTCAGGACTTCCATGTGCTCACATGGCAGGACTCAACATGAGGAGAAACAGCTGCAAACATCCATTAATAATTGGAACATGGAATGTACAAAATATGAATCTAGGAAAATTGGAAGTTGCCAAAAGTGAAATGCAATGCATAAAGATTGATATCCTAGACATTAGTGAGCTGAAATGGACTGGTTTGGGCCATTTTGAATCACACAACCATATGTTCTACTATGCCAGGAATGACAAATTGAAGAGGAATGGCATGGCATTCATCATCACAAAAGGTGTTTCAAGATCTGTCCTGAAGTATAAGGCTATCAGTGATAGAATAATATCCATATGCCTATAAGGAAGACCCATTAATACTACTATTATTCAAATTTACACACCAACCACCAAAGCCAAAGAGGGGAAAATTAAAGATTTTTATCAACTTCTGCAGTCTGAAATTGACCAAACATGCAATCAAGTTGTGCTGCTTACCACTAGTGATTAGAATGCAAAAGTTGGAAATGAAGAATCACCAGCAGTTGGAAAATTTTGCCTTGGTGACAGAAATAACACTAGAGATTGCATGATAGAAATTTGCAAGACCAACAACTTATTCATTGCAAATACCTTTCTCAAAAACACAAACGGCAGCTATACATGTGGACTTTGCCAGATGGAGTACACAGGAATCAGATTGACTACATCTGTGGCAAGAGGCGATGGAAAAGCTCAATATCTTCAGCCAAAACAAGGCCAGGAGCTGATTGTGGAACAGACCATCAACTGCTCATATGCAAGTTCAACTTGAAGTTGAAGACAATGAAAACAAGTCCACGAGAACCAAAATATGAGCTTGAATATTGCTAAAAAGGCAGGGAAGCCACATCTTCTGACCTCCTGTAACTGCACAAGAGGAAGACAGAATCACTGTCAGTAACCCAAGGCCTATTAATGTAAGGCCAGACATGCTGCCTCCCTCCAGCCCTTTTACCAACTGTTCCTCCCAAAGCACCCACCACCTCTCTCCTGGGTTCAATAATTCACTGCCGTGGCCGCACAGAATTCACAGATTATGGGGTTTATTAGGGAAGCACCAGGCTACAATTCAAGTTCACAAAAAATGCTCAGACTCTCTCCCAGCCCACAGCATCTCTCCCAACAGTGAGTGTCCCTTGGTGTCTTACTCAGCAATGCGTTTCTCTTGCGTGTCTCTCCCACCAGCACATGTCTCTTTCAGGAGCACATGTCTCTTTCAGTAGCATGTCTTCCTCAACCTGCAGTCAGAGAGAGACTTCTTCTGCCTCTAGGAGATCTCCTTTTGAGCCTGGCAGAGTGGCCAAACTAACCAATCATAACATCAGAATTCTAAGCACCTAAGAGAGAGCAGGAACCTCCCAGAACACTGCTTTGTGTTACACCCAACAGAAATACCCCAGGTGGATAACTTTTACAATCAGGAGCTCCTCAGTTGCTCACAGCAAATTCCACCACAGAATTTACAAAGACTTATGGCTAGAAAAGCCATACCAGGTAATTTACTACAGTGCAAATATATTCCTCCTGAATTTAGAGGCCATCTAGAGAATAGATTTGATGCATTGAACACCAATGACCAAAAACTAGAAGAGTTGTAGGATGACATCAAGAGCATCATCCATGAAGAAGGCAAGAAGTCAATAAAAATGTGAGAAAGAAAGAAAAGACTAAAATGGATGTCCGAAGAGACTCTGAAACTTGCCCTTGAGTGAAGAGTAGCTAAAGCCAATGGAAGAAATGACAAGATAAAAGAGCTGAAGAGAAGATTTCAAAGAACAGCTTGAGCAGACAAAGCCAATTACTATAATGAAATGTGCAAAGACCTGGAGTTTGAAAACCTAAAGGGAAGAACACGCTGAGCATTTCTCAAGCTGAAAGAATTGAAGAAAAAATTTAAGCCTCGAGTTGCAATATTGAGAGATTCTATGGGCAAAATATTGAATGATGCAGGAAACAT
>NW_006921685.1:2615064-2615689 GCF_000298275.1 Orycteropus afer afer
GATTGTGTGGATCATAACAAATTGTGGATAACATTAAGAAGAATGGGAATTCCTGACCACTTAATTGTACTCATGAGGGACCTGTACATAGACAAGGAGGCTGTCATTCAAACACAATAAAGGGATACTGCATGGTTTAAAATCAGGAAGGAAGAGTGTCAGGGTTGTATGCTTTCACCATACTTATTCAACAACAAGAAAAAAAAAAACCCCGGCCCAGATGGTTTCACTGGAGAATTCTACCAAATGTTCAGAGAAAAACTGACACCAATCCTACTCAAACTATTCCAGAACATAGAAAAAGATGGAATCCTCCCTAACTCATTTTACGAATCAAGCATAGCCTTGATACGAAAACCAGGCAGACAGCACTCAAAAGGAAAACTACAGACCAATATCTCTCATGAATATAGATGCAAAAATCTTTAACAAAATTCTAGCCAATAGACTCCAACAACATATAAATAATAATAATAATAATACATTATGAACAAGTGGGTTTCATACCAGGTATACAAGGATGGTTCAACATTAAAGAAACAATCAGCATCATCCATCACATAAATAAAACAAGGGAAAAGAACCACATGAACATATCAATCGATGCAGAAAAGGCATTTGATAA
>NW_006921685.1:2616324-2634835 GCF_000298275.1 Orycteropus afer afer
TTCTACCCAAAGCAATCTATACATTCAATGCAATCCCAATCCAGATCTCATCAACATTCTTTAAGGATATGAAAAAACCAGTCACTAACTTTATATGGAAAAGAAAGAGACCTCAGATAAGCAAAGCACTATTGAAGAAAAAGCCACAGTAGTCAAAACAGCCTAGTACTGGTACAACAATAGACATGTGGATGAGTGGAACAGAATTGAGAACCCAGAAATAGGTCCATCCACCTATGATCAGCTGATTTTTGACAATGGGCTGAAATCCGTTACATGAGCAAGAGATGGCATCTTTAATAAATGGTGCTGGAAAAACTGGATATCCATTTGCAATATTATGAAAGAAGATCTGTACTTCACACCATACACAAAAACTAAGTCCAGGTGGATCAAAGACTTAAATGTGAAACCTAAAACTATAAAGTTCCTCAAGGAAAAACTAGGGACAAATTTAGACAAATTTATTGCATAGACTGTCAAGCATTACCCAAAGTGTACAAATAGCAGAAGATAAACTAGATGAATGGGACCTTCTAAAAATTATATTTTTATGTGCTTCAAAAGACTTCTCCAAAAAATTAAAATGGAACCTACAGATTGGGAAAAATATTTGGCAACAACATATTCAACAAGGGACTTATCTCTAAAATTTATAGAAAACTCCAACACCTCAACAACAAAAAGACAAATAATCCAATTATAAAATAGTCAGAAGACATGAACAGACACTTCACCAAAGAGGATATTCAGGTGGCCAAAAAACACATGAAGTAATGTTCACGATCATTAGCCATTAGAGAGATGCAAATCAAAACAACAATGAGATTCCATCTGGCCACAGCTCTAGTAGCAAAGTTCAACAAGATGGAAAATAACAAATGCTTGCAAGAATGAGGAGAGATTGGGAATCTTATACACTGCTGATGGGACTGTAAATGCTATAACCACTGTGAAAAGCAGTATGGCAATTTCTTAAAAAGTTGGAATTAGAAATATCATTTGATCTAGCAATCCCATTACTAGGTATATATCATGAAGAAGTGAGAGGCAGGACAAAGAACAGATACATGCACACCCATATTCGTCACAGCACTATTTACAATAGCAAAAAGATGGAAACAACCTAGGTGCCCATCAACAGAAGCATGGATAACCAAACTGATACATATACGCAGTGGAATACTATGCAACACTAAAGAATAATATAGAATCTGCAAAACACCACATAATGTGGATGAACTTGGAGGACATTATGCTGAGTGAAATAAGTCAATCACAGAAGGACAAATATTGTATTAGTTCATTATTGTAATACAGTATAAGTTTGACCTGCTCCTTTCATTACAGAGATTTGTCATTGGAGCCTGGTCCCTGGGTGGTACAAGTGGTTAAGCACTCAGATATTAACCAAAAGGTTAGTGGTTCAGTTCTACCCAGAGGAAATTTGGAAGAAAGACCTGGTGATCTACTTCCAAAATATCAGCCATTGATAACCCTATGGGTCACAGTTCTTCTCTGACACCCATGGGGTTTCCATAAGTTGGAATAGCATTTTTTTTTTTTAAATAGCTTGAGCAGGATGTGAAAAGCCTTAAAAAAGAAGTATGAGAAAACTCCTAATGTAACTTTGAATTGTTTTATTATTTAATCAGTGTTCAATTTTGAGAAAATTCAAGTATTTTTCAACAGAGTAAGGGACCAATCACTCTCATGATCTTACAGAATATCTGTCAGATCACAGTAATAGTATATATTAGCAACTTCTCAGGTCAAATTTCACAATCTGATTTTCTCTCTGTTTATTTAAGAAACTATAGAAGGTTGATTTATATAGGTTAATTTTTCTGGTCTGCAAAATATCCCTTCATTCTCATAGATTGTTGTTGTTATTGTGTGGTATCAAGTTCTTAGCAACCCTATATGACAGGGTAGAACTGTGCCACAGGGTTTCCTAGGCTGTAATGTTTATGGAGAGAGATTGTCAGGTCTTTTCTCCCACAGAGCAGCTGGTGGGTTTGGACCATCAACTTTTCAGTTAGCAGCCAAGTATTTTAACCATTGTTCTACCAGGGCTCCTTTTGTCATAAACAATCCTATGGAAAAATATTTATTTAGACCTCACCACCACCATTATATATATATATATATATAATCATATGGAAAAATATTTATACAAATAATGAAAATGCAAAGTAGCTGTCAATAATGTGAGTGACGAGGCAAAGCTGTTTTTTTGTTTTGTTTTGTTTTCTATGGCCAACATTTTTTGAACACTTGCTATGTCCCAAGCCCTAAGAGCTTTGTATCCTTTATCACATCCAATCCTTCAACAATTCTATGAAGCAATAGCCAAAGGATGTTCTCCCTACTTCTATTCTTTTTCCCTTAATAGTGAACTCCCATACAACATACACAGCAATTTTTATTATTATTGTTACTAGTATTTTAATTTACAATTCTGTAGTTTTTTGTTTATTCACAAAATTGTACAACCATCACCACTATCTAATTCCAGAAAATTTTCATCACCCTAAAAAGAAACCTCATTAGCCATTACTCCCTATTTTCCCTGCTCCTTTTACATTTGTATACTCATTTGTTGTAATTTTTCTCTCCTTTTTGCCTAGTTTAATAATTGCTCCTCATTGGGCTATCTATTGGCTGATCTTTTGATCATATGCTGTTTCAGATTGTTCTTTTCTATGGTAATTGGTTCTCTGTTCAGGTGATAGCAGCAGATTTGGTACATGTTATAGCCAATTCTCAGCTGAGAAGTAGGATGAATTAGAAGCAGCTCTGGTGGCATAGTGCCTAAGGCATTTGGCCAGTAGCCAGAAGGCTGGAGGTTCAAACCCACCAGCCACTCCTCAGAAGGAAGGTTGGGCAATCTACTTCCGTAGTGATACTGTCTCAGAAACCCAAGGAAAGGTCTGCTATATGTTGGATCCAACTCCACGGCAATGAGATTTTTTGGGGAGGTGGGGTGGTGCTTGGACAAAAACTTTGCTCCTGGGGTGGATCACTATAGTAATTAATACTACCAATTTGTTCGAGCTTCACTGTCATCTTTTTAAATGTAAGAGTTTTTTGTTCCTCCCATAAAGAGGTTAGTCTGTTTTTCTACCCTTTGGTCATACGACATACTTTGGTAAATGTGACATAAACTGAAGCTTGGAAAATGCTTGCACACTGAGGTTTTCCCTCTCTTACTTCTTGGAACTTTTCTTTCAGCATGTGAAAGGCTAGGCTAGCTGATTGGAAGATGAGAGACCATGTAGAAGGAGGCACAGTTGTTCAAGGCTTTCCTGCCATTCTGCCATTCTCAGCTAAGTCACAGACAAGTGAGTGAGGCCAACCTAGACCACATCCAAAACCAAAAAACCAAACTCACTGCCATTGAGTCAGGTCTGACTCACAGCGACCTCTCCTTGGATTTCCAAGGTGGTATCACTACGGAAGTAGATTGCCTAACCTTCCTTCTGAGGAGTAGCTGGTGTGCTTGAACTGTCAGCCTTCTGGTTAGCAGTCAAATGCCTTAGACACTACACCACCAGCTGCAGCCAAATACATCCAGACCAGAAGAATCAATTAGCCAGCTACATAACAGTGAGGAATAGAAAACATTCCCTGTGTTGTCTACTGTTTTAGAATGGTTTGTTACATTGCAAAAGCAAACTAATATAGCACATAACTAGATATCAGAAACTGTGAAAATGAAGGAAGAGCATGTGAAAAGATGGTTGCTGTAATTTAGTATGAACTTAATTTTGAGTTTTCTGGGAACCAAGGAAAATAAAAGCAAGATGAGTTAGAGACTTTATTGAAGAAACTGTACAAATTCTGAAGAGGTAACACAGTTTCTGCTGGTCATAATGATCATTGCACAAATTCAACTTATCCAAGGGTATTTCAGACAATTGGCATAGCATAGCCCATAAAAGACAATGTTTTACATCCTACCTTGGTGAGGAACAGCTGGGGTCTTAAAAGCTTGTGAATGACTATCTAAGATACAACAATTGGTCTCTTCCCATCTGGAGCAAAGAAGAGTGAAGGAAACCAAAGACTCAAGGAAACAATTAGTCCAAAGGACTAATGTACCACATGAACCACAGCCTCCACTAGCCTGAGACTAGAATATCTAGGTGGTACCAGGCTACCAATACTGGCTGCTCTGATTGGGATCAAAAGAGTATATCCTGGACAGAATTGAAGTAAAATGTAGAACAAAATTCAAATTCATAAAACCTAACTTAACAGTCTGTTAGAACCTGGTAGAATCCCTGAGACTTTGAACCTTAGACGTCCTTCAAACTTGGAACTAAACCAACTCTTGGAGATCACATTATAGCCATACAATAGACAGGGCTATAACATGAAAAATAATACCCAAGAAGAAAGTGCACCTTAGAATAATGAACTACAAGAGACCAAAAGGACACCATTTGCCCAAAAGCAAAATTCAGAAGGTAGGTAGGGGCAGGAAAGATGGGAGAATGGAAACAGGGAACCCAGGGAGAAAAAGGAGGGAGGGCTGACACATTGAGGGGATTGCAACAATACCATGAAACAAACTGTGTATAAATTGGTGAATGGGAAATAAATTTGCTCTGTAAACTTTCACCTAAATCACAACAAAGTGTTACAGAAAAAAAGAAAGGGGGAAAAAAGTTTATTATACCTTAAAGGAAGGAATGGTGGACATATCTCTTAAACTGACTGGGATTTTTTTAAGCCATACTTTTGGAAAGGATTGGGTATGAAGGTAAGGCTTTAGAAGCTGAGGGGTTTTATTCTTTAAACTCCTTTGCCATTCTTTTGTAATATAGCCAATCTTCTTACAATATAAATTTCATTTATTTGAATAAATTTCACTTGAGGAAATGGGAGTTTGATTAGGTTATTTAAATTTTTAAAATGTACTTCTATAGAATGCATAATATTGTGGATGTTAATAATTAAATATTTACTTCCTGAATGAATTAACTTTAATGGTGTTAAATTATTTTCATCATTATCAATTTCTCACATTTCCTTGTAATGACAATATTTACCATTTATTGAGCCCAAAGGCTGAGCCAAACATGATGCTAAGTGCTTTACAAGTATTAATTCATTCAATCCCTTCAACTGTCCTTCAAGGTAAATATTACTTGTTTGTCCTATTCTGGCCCTTTACATTGGCCATTTTGTCTGTGAAATCTTCCACTGAAAGTACACAAAAAGCCACGTATCTTAAATCAATTAGGAAAGTTTTTGAAAATAAATGCAAATCAAATTTTATCCTTACCACAAATTATATACTAAAATAAATTTGAGAAGGATTAAAAAATTAAATATAAAATAAGCCACAAAAATCAGGTAAATATTTAAGTTATCTCAGGATGAAGAATCACCTTATATTGTATAAGCAATTAAGAAAATCACAAGGGAAAAGATAAACAGAAAATACTTTGCTCTACACTAATGAAATAATTCTTATAATTTTTTTCCCACAGGAGTTTAAACATTATTGGACAGAATTGAGAGGAACTACACTTTTCTTTTACACTGACAAAAAAACTACAGTTGTAAGTAGTTAAACACGTCCAGCTGATTCAATATTGATTCCTAATATTCACTCATCACATAGTCCATTATTTATTTTGGATTTTCTGCCTTTCAGTAGTCAAGATATTCTATTAAACCAATTTAAATAGGAAAATTTAAATCTGTGGAGGCTGTCAATGATAAAACACAAAGTTTTGTATTTCCTAGGCAACTCAGAGAGAACGTATTAATTCATGCTTTTCTCTTTGCATTCTTTTCTTTCTAACCCTAATAGTAAAAACTTGGTTGAAAAGTGAAAAATGTAACTAGATACCTAAATACAAATTGTCTAGTACCAGGTTATATCCTAAATCATCTCCATTTTTTATCTTAGTGTAGTATGCAGTTATAACTTGAAAGGAACAAGATAATTTGAAAGCATCATATAGTATATTACATTTTTCTTGAAAGTCAAAGACACTCACTAGGGTTTCTAAGAGCTCAAACATAAAAATAAAGGGATGTTTTGATTTTTTTATTTGTAAAAAAAAAAAAAAGTCTGATTTTGTTTCATCTTTTCCACAAATAAAGTGCAATATTTTGTTGGCCAATGCTTGTCTACCTTGGGATACTAAGTGCTAAGAGATTTTTATAAGCCACTAGCTTGCAATTTTAATATAAATAGGTTGGACTATGTACATAGTAGTCCACACTTCTTAGAACACTATCATTAGATGCCCAGATCTAGTGAAAGAAACAGAATAAGCACTTGTGTGATATATTCCACTTACAGGTATTCTAATACCATTTGTGATAAGCTAACTAAAAGCATAGTGGCTAAGGCACTTGACTGCTAACCAGAAGGCTGGTGGTTCAAACCCACCAGCCACTCCTCAGAAGGAAGATGGGGCAATCTACTTCCGTAGTGATACTGCCTTGGAAACCCAAGGAGGGGTCGCTATGAGTCGGGTCCGACTCGATGGCACACAACAACAACAACAACAACTAAAATCAGAAGTTATTTTAAAAAAAGAAAATCTTAACATTTTCCACTAGAAATGGTTAGACAAGATTTATATATGGGTGTTTTCAAATACCATAATATAGATAAAGAATTAATTTTGCTTTTATACCTTCCAGCTTTCCACTACAGTAAATATAAAAGACCCGGTTTAAACAGGGCATGTTGTTAGTAGGTGCCATAAGGTGGTTCTGACTCATAGTGACCCTATATATACAACAGGACAAAACACTGCCTGGTCCTCACAATCACTGCTCTGCTTGAGCCCACTGTTCTAGCCACTATATCAAACCATCTGATTGAGGGTCTTCCCCTTTTTCACTAGCCATCTACTTTACCAAGCATAATATCTTTCTCCAGGGAGTGGTCTCTCCTGACAATATGACCAAAGTAGAAGAGGTGAAGTCTCACCATCCTCACTCCCAAGGAACACTCTGGCTGTACTTCTTCCAAGACACATTTATTTGTTCTTCTGGCAGTGTATTTAATATTCTTCACCAACACCTTAATTCAAAGGCATCAATTCTTCTTTGGTCTTCTTTATTCATTGTCCTGGTTTTTCTTGCAGATGAGGTGATTGAAAATACCATGGCTTGGATCAGGCTCATCTTAGTCTTCAAAGTGATATCTTTGCTCTTTAACACTTTAAAGAGATCTTTTGTAACAGATTTGCCCAAGGCAATACATTTGATTTCTTGACTGCTGCTTCCATGCATGTTGATTGTGGATCTGAGAAAAACTAAATCCTTGACAACTTGAATCTTTATCTATTTATCATGATATTGCTTATTGGTCCACTTGATAGCATTGTGTTTTCTTTATGTTGAAGTGTAATCCAAACTGAAGGCTGTAGTCTTTGATATTCATTCGTAAGCGCTTCAAGTCATCTTCACTTTCAGCGAGCAAAGTTGTGTCATCTGTGTATCGTAGGTTGTTAATGATTCTTCCTCTAGTCCTGATGCTGCATTCTTCTTCATATCATCTGGATTCTAGGATTATTTGCTTAGCATATAGATTGAATAAGTCTGGTGATGCCCAACTTTCCTAATTTTAAACACGTATCCCCTTGTTCTGTTCCAATGACTGCCTCTAGGTCCATGTACAGATTCCTCATGAGCACAGTTAAGTGGTCTGGAATTCCATTATTTGCAATGTTATTCATAATTTCTTATGATCCACACAGTTAAATGACTTTGCATATCATTAAAACACAGATAAACATCTTTCTGGTATTCTCTGTTTCAGCCAAAATACACCTGACATCAGCAATTATATCCCTTGTTCCATGCCCTTTTCTCAATCAGCTTGAATTTCCGGAAGTTCCCTATCTATGTACTTCTGCAACCGTTTTTGAATTATGTTCAGAAAAATTTTACTTGCATCTGATATTGTTTGGTAATTTCTGCATTCTATTGGATCACCTTTCTTCATAATGGGCACCAAATATGGGTCTCTTCCTGTTGGTTGGCCAGGTACCTGTCTTCCAAATTTCTTGGTACAGACAAATGAATGCTTTATTGAGAGATCTAACAGTTGTGGCTCACATACAACATGACAAAAGGCATTACAGCTTAGTGATTGAGAACCTGGTCTCTCTACTCAGACTTGCCTGGGTTCTTATCATGATCCTAATACTGTGAAGTCTGTGATCTTGGGCTACTTGCCTAATCTCTCTGTGTCTCAGTGTGTCAGTCACAGAACTCATAGGAAACACATGACATCTCAGATTGGGCAATATGAAGAGAATTTAATAAAGGTAGTACACTTGACTTGTGAACAACATGTGGGTTGGGGGCGACCCTCTATACAGTGGAAAATCCACACATAATTTTGACTTACCAAAAATTTAACTACAAATAGAAAACAGTCTATTAACACAGTTCTTGCCATATAATTATTGCATTTTCACACAGAGACATTCACACACACACACACACCCCAAATAAGTTTATTAACTGTATAGCGTGATGAATATTTACTACTATTCATTAAGTGTAAATGTAAGTTTAAGTAGATCATCATAAAGGTCTTCATCCTCTTCATCTTCTCATTGAGTAGGTTGAGGAGGAGGAGAAGGAGGAGGGGTTGGTCATGTTGTCTCAGGGAAGGCAGAAGTGGAAGTGGAGGAGATGGAAGGGGAAGAAGGAGAGGCAGGCACAGTCCTTTATAACTTAGGGAAATACATTGCAATTTCTGTCTAACTTTTTGGTTTTTCATTTCTCTAAAAATGTTTATATATGGTACCAATCCTTCTTCCACCATTTGCTTATTTTCATGTTATAGAAGGGTCCATAACATAAAAGAAGTCAAAAGCAGTCTTAAATAATTGGAATGCTTTTGCCAGATTTTCTAATGTCATTTTTTTGTTGTTTTTTTCTGGCACTGCTTTTTCTATGATTTCTTCCTTATTGTCTTGTACTGGTTCAGAAACAGTATCTCCAACAAACAGTCTCCTATTAATTTCTCTGGTGTTGTGTCTACTATCTCTTTAATTTCTCCAACATTCATATCTTGAAAAAATTCATATATAAGTAGACCTATGCAGTTCAAACCCATGTTGTTCAAGAGTCCACTGTATATTCAAAACAGTGAACAAGGTATAGGAGAACAACAAAAGATAGTACAAAACCCTGGTGCTAGTGACAACATTCTACTACCATTTCTAGGAGAAAAAGGAAAGAATGAGAGACTAGTGGGAAGAGTTGTGTGGTGATAACTGCCTTGAGACAAGTATGAATTTTGATTGAGGGACGCAGCCAGCCTGAAGCAATTGCACAGGATAAAAATACCCACTCTCCTCATTTTCCTAATCTCCTGCTGATGTTCTCACTGGTCCAACCCAACAGGAAGCCAAAGGGAAAGGGAGTCCATTGATGTTGCCCATATAGATACCCCTCCTGGGGCAGAATATTGAAAGTAAAGGGATGAAAATGAATCTGGAGGAGTGAGTAAAGATCTCCAACACATTCAGTTTTCAAATATTTAAAATTAATATGAAAATGGTAACCAGTATCAAAAGGATTAAGTGAGATAGTACATGCAAGGAGTTAAGCTGGTATATAGTAAGCATTCACACATTTTACATGCATTATAATCTCATTAAATTCTCACAGTTCTACGGAGTGGTTACTATTTGAATCCTCATTTTGTAGATGAGTATAACTGAGTTGGAGGATTATGCAATTGCACAAGATTATACAATTTATAAGAAGGATTCAGTCTAGGTATTTCTTGCTGCTGATCCCACTTTCTTAACCACTATGAAGAGATTGATCTGATGAAATATTACAGAATTGCCCATATACTGATTTTTTCCCATTGAGAATGAAGATCTTTTGGGAAAATTTTTTAGCAATAGTCTCAGGAGAAAGCAAAGGGACATAGTAGGTGACAACTGTGGATATTTAACCTATAGCTGGGAAGAATTTAAAGCTGCTTTTGAATACTTGAAAGGATGTCAGGAGGTCACGTGAAAGCATCAATGAATTTATTTAACGTTATTCTGTAGAACAGGGACTAGGAGCAATGGATGGAAATTACATGGACAAAAATTGTCCTCAATACATGAAAAAAACTTGCTAACAGGGAGAGGTGCTTAGGAGGCATAAGTTGCAAGTTGTTAGAGCTGTTCAAACATAGGCTGGATGACTTCACAGAGGGATACACTGGAGGAGATTCAAGCATCCAATGGTAGCTAAACTAGATGATATTTAGGTTCTTTTCAATACTACAATTAAAGAGATAAACAAAAAGATGTGACTTCCTTTCATCTAATCGATGGATCAGCTTAAAACACTCTATCTAAATCTACCACCTCTTCCTCTGTTGCTTCCTTCTTTGTATCAGCAAAACTCACTGAGCTTGAACTAGACAATCTGTCAGAAAAATATTTTTCTTCTGAAGACTTAATTTTAAACATTTTCATCCTTCCCTTGCACCTTTCTCCACTTTCTGTTGTTCTTTCTCTAAAACTAAGTAGCTCAACCCAAACTCACTTTCAACCTCATCAATATAGAAACAGCTTGGAAATTTTTAAATTATTTGTTTTTAATATCCTGCCAAACCAAGACCAAACTCAGTGGCATTGAGTCAATTGTGACTCATAGCAACCCCCATTGGGTTTCCAAGGCTATACATTTTTATGGAAGCAAACTGCATCATCTTTCTTCCAGTTAATATCCTACATTATTTAAAATAAAATACAATAAAACAAGAGGACTTTCAAGAATACAGTCAGATAAGTTAAATTGGCAGAACTGTGTTGCATAGGTTTTCAATGGCTGATTTTTCTAAAGTGGCTTGCCAAGCCTTTCTTCTGAGGCACCTCTGGGTAGACTTGAACCTCCAACCTTTCAGGTTGCATCTGACTTCATTAAACATTTGCACCACTACCTTAGTTTTCTAGTGCTGCTATAACAGAAATACCACAAATGGATGACTTTAACAACAGGAATTTATCCTTTTACAGTCAAGGGGCTAGAAGTCTGAATTCAGAGCACTGGCTTTAGGGGCTGGGTGAGGACCCTTGACCTTGGGCTTCAGCTCTGCCTCTTGTCCCAGGCACACTGGAGCTAGAGGTTTCTCCTAATTCTTGAAGCTGCTGGCTGCTGAGGCTGACAAACTCAAGATCAGTAGACAAAATGGCACAGTCCTAAGATTAGCAGGCAAAATGGCAGACCACTGGTTCAAGTCCAGGAACTAGGGATGAAGACTCATGAATCAAATGCAGGCTAATTTCTGTATATACTGGAAGCAGGCCACACCTCAAAGGCAACTCCCCTTCAACTGATTAACTTCTCACAGCAGATTCTAGCATGGCATTGATTACACCACATCCAGACTCATCATAGGGAATAGCTACATCCAGCTGCCAAGCCACTCAAAATTACAGCCCAGCCAAGTTAACACACAACCTTAACTACCACTCAGGGACTCAAATTAGGCATAACAGAAAGAAAATAAAAGGAGATAAAAAGAAATCAGGAGTGAGGTTAATTTACCAAAATATTATATCATAAAAACCCTACTAAGCTTATTACAGGTGGTTTTAATTATTCTAGAAGGCAATGTGGCCAATTGCATATATATCAGTTCATATATACCAATTGCTCAGAAGAAATCTTTCTATGGTATTTGATAAGGTAGGAATTTTTTAATAGGATCCTTGTAACCAGTGGCATATGGCCAATATGTATAAGTGGCTCTCTAGAAGAAAATATATACATGTGTATATGTACATAAATTTATTAATTTTTTTTGTCAATAAACATGATGTATATGAATGTTTAAGGAGCTATGGTGGTAAAGTGGTTATAGCATTTGGCTGTTAACCAAAAGGTCCATAGTCCAAACCCACCAGATGTTCCACAGAAGAAAGATGGGGCAAACTGCTTCCGTAAAGATTTATAGCTATGAGTTGCTATGAGTCAGAATCCACTTGACGGCAGTGAGTTTTAGAGTTTTTTATATGAATGGTACTTAATATTTCTGTTTGCAATAATGACTAATCAGAAAGTAAAACAATGACTGTATTTAGAATGTCACACATTCATTCATCAATGAAACAAGCAACTTCTTTGCTGAATTACATAAAAATTCTTGGATTCTGAAAGAATATTTTGTCAAATTTTTTGCTCCATTCACAATGAAATAGATTCAGACTCATCTGCATTATTAACATTTTCTTCTTCAATTTCTTAAGTCTAGACCAGAGGCTGGCAAACTGTGGCCATTAGGCCAAGTCTGGCCCATGGCCTTATTTTTTAGCCTATGAGCTGAGAATGGTTTTTGCATTTTTAAAATGGTGTAAAAACAAAACAAGAATATGTGGCAGAGACTATTTGTGGCCCACAAAGCCTAAAATATTTACTATCTGGCCATTTGGAGAAAAAGTTTGCTGAACCCTGGGACAATCAACAAAACAATAATCAAGCCCTGATATGTAACATTTTCCAGTTTACATCATGTAAATATTCCCATCTTGGCTAATTTCAGCCTATTAGTGTGAACTTGGACATCACGTGATATAATTTTGTAAGACAACAACTTTTTCATTGTAGACACCTTTCTTCAACAACATAAATTGTGACTATACACGTGGACCTCACCAGATGTAATACACAAGAATCAAACTTACTCTATCAATCTGTGGAAAGAGATGATTAAGCTCAATATCATCAGTCAGAACAAGGTCAGGGACCAACAGCAGAACAGACCATCAATTCCTCATATGCAAGTTAAACTGAAGCTGAAAAAATTCAAAACAAGTCCATGAGAGCCAAAATACAACCTTGAGTATATCCCACCTGAATTGAGAGACCATCTCAAGAATAGACTCGACACACTGGACACTGAATGTGTCTGACAAACCAAATGACTGAAGACCAGATGAGTTGTGGGATGACATTAAGAACATCATATGTGAAGAAAGAAAAAGTCATCACAAAGAAGCAAAAAAGACTAAAATGGATGTTAGAAGGGACTCTGAAACTTGCTGTTGAATGTAGAGTAGCTAAAGTGATTGGAAGAAATGATGAAGTAAAAGAGTTGAACAGAAGGTTTCAAAGAGCAGCTTGAGAAGACAGCATCAATTATTATAATGAAATATGCAAGATCTGGAATTAAAAAATCAATAGGGGAGAATATGTTCAGCATTTCTCAAGCTGAAAAAACTGAAGAAAAAGTCAAGCCTCAAATTGCATTATTGACAGATTCTATAGACAAAATACTGAATGGCACAGGAAATATCAGAAGAAAATGGAAGGAATACATGGAGTTACTGTACCAAAAACAATTAGTTGATGTTCAGCCATTTCAGGAGGGAGCAGATGATCAAGAACCAATGCTATTGAAGGAAGAAGTCCAAGCTGCACTGAAGGAACTGATGAAAAACAAGGCTGCAAGAGTTGATGGAATACCCAATAAGATGTTTCAACAAATGGATGCAGCTCTGGAGATGCTTACTCGTCTATGCCAGGAAATTTAGAAGATAGCTCCTTGGCCAACTGACTGGAAGAGATCCATATTTGTCACCATTCCAAAGAAAAGTGATCCAACAGAATGTGAAAAATATTGAACAATATCATTCATATCATATGTAAGTAAAATTGGGCTGAAGGTAATTCAAAACAGTTGCAGCAGTTCATTGACAGGAACCTGCCAGAAATTCAAGCTGGATTCAGAAGAGCACATGGAATGAGGGATGTCATTGCTGATGTCATACGGATCTTGGCTGAAAGCAGAGAATACTAGAAAGATGTTTACTTGTGTTTTATTGTCGGTGCAAAGACATTCTACTGTGTGGATCATAACAAATTTTGGATACATTGCAAAGAAAGGGATTTCCAGAACACTTGATTTTGCTCATCAGGAACCTGTACATAGACCAAGAGGGAGTTGTTCAAACAGAACAAGGGGATATTGCATGGTGTAAAATCAGGAAAGGTGTGAGTCAGGGTTGTATCCTTTCACCATACTTATTCAATCAGTATGCTGAGCAAATGATCCAAGAAATTGGACAATATGAAAAAGGATGCAGCATCAGTATTGGAGGAAGAGTCACTGACAGTCTGTGATATGCAGATGACACATATTTGCTTGCTGAAAGTGAAGACTTGAAGCATTTACTGACTGTGGTACAGTGAATCACTTAATATGGCCTTCCTAATACTAGTTTGCGGGAGCTCTGGTAGCATAGTGGCTAAGACACTTGCCTGCTAACCAGACGGCTGGTGGTTCAAACCCACCAGCCACTCCTCGGAAGGAAGGTTGGGCAATCCTACTTCCGTAGTGATACTGCCTCAGAAACCCAAGGAGGGGTCGCTATGAGTCGGGGCCGACTCGACGGCACATAACAACAACAACAAATACTAGTTTGCAGCTATTTCTCCTCAGTTTGAGTTGTGCCATGGCAGCAAATGGAGGTCCTGAAAGTTTTACTTTATCCACATCATTAAGATTGGTTCTACTCTGATGAGGCAGCTCTTTCCCAGTTGTATTTTAAGTGCTTTATGATTTAAGGGGCTCATGTTCCAGCATTGTATTGGACAATATCTCTGGCCTATTCATAAAGTTGTCCGGTAATGTATCAGACAGTGTTTCACTGCTATTCATAAGGTTTTTCCTGGACAATTACTTAAGAAGTGGATGGTCTTTTCTTTCTTCTGAGTCTGTCTCAGTCTGGAAGCTCCACTGAAATCTGTCATGGGCAAACTTGCTAGCATTTGAAACACTGGTGGCTCAGCTTCCAGGCTCACAGCAACAAGCAAGCCTCCACAGTATGACAAACTGATAGACAAGTTTGTCTCCCTTAGTTGTTCCAAACCTGCCCATTTTCTGGCCTTCCTCCTACCTGCTCCGGCTCTCAGCCCTGGCTTCCTGCTTCCTGCCTGGGTGGGGGCTCTCCCTCCCCTTACCTGGATCCAGCCATCAGCCCTGGCCTGAATCTGGCCATCGGCCCTGGCTTCCTGCTTCCTCAGATGACATGAGCAAATCAGCTGTGAAGGGCCTCTTTCAAGTACGGAAGAACAAAGATGTCTCCTTGAGGACTAAGGTGCACCTGATACAAGCCATGGTACTTTCAATTGTCTCATATTCATGTGAGAGCTGAACAATGAATCAGGAAGACCAAAGAAGAGTTGGTGCTTTTGAGTTGTGGTGTTGGTGACGAATGCTGAAAGTATCATGGACTGCTAAAAAAACTAACAAATCTGTCCCAGCAGAAGTGCAGCCAGAATGCTCCTTGGAAATGAGAATGACTAGACTTCGTCTCACCTACTTTGGTCAATGTTGTAAGAAGGGACCATTCCCTGGAGAAGGATACCATGACTGGTAAAGTGGAGGATCAACAAAAGAAGGGAAGGCCCTCAACAAGATGGATTGACACAGTGGCTACAACGATGGGCTCAGGTTTAGCAGGGATCATGGAGCTGTCACAGGACCAGGCAGTGTTTCGTTATGCTGTACATAGGGTTGCTATGAGTCAGAGATGACTCAACAGCATCTAACAACAACAACAACAACACAACCCTAGTTTTTGTAACTCCCACCAAATGACTGGGAGGACTGCAAATGTGCGATGCCTGAAGTCCACCAAGGAGATTGGATAGCGTGATAATAATGTAAATAAGGGCCATGGCACTTTTATGTGGGAGGGAACATGGAAATACTGCCTCAGAAACCAAGGAGGGGTCGATATGAGTTGGGTCCGAGTTGACGGCACATAACAACAACAACAACATATACAAAGACAGAAATAACCTCAATAGCATGTTGTTGTTAGGTACCGTGGAGTTGTTTCCAACCCACAGCAATCCTATGCACAGCAGAATGAAGGTATATGAAACCCTAATATGGGGATTGGTCAATGTTGCCATTTGGTAGGCATAAAATGAACCTTCCCAGAGGTGGAAAGGGGGAATCTCACTACCATGAAGAAAGAGGAGCTGGGAGTGGAGCATGTCCTTTGTACCCAGATCTTTGTGCTGGCCATCCTCAATCTAGGGGACAGAAAACTGTAACACTGTAGAGACAGCAAGATGTAGTGGCAGAGAAGCAGTAGCAGAGGCATGAGAACCAGGAGAGGCAGCAGAAGCTGCAGAACCCCAGGAGACTGGCAGGAGATAGTGCAGTGGGCTTCCTGGCCCATGGAGTGAGAAAGCTGTACCTTCAGGCAGGGTTGTATCCTTTCATCCTTTCATGTTTGCTGGTGGAGTGGGGTGCCTTTAGGCAGGGACTTAAAGCTGAGCACCTTTGGGCCAAGGCTTACTAGCAGAGTGAAGTGCCTCTGGATACTTAGTGGGCAAACTAAAAGGGCTTTCTAATTTTGCCCAAGGTGGACAGAGGCTGTGGGGCTGTGGAGCTGAAAGGCCAAGGGCCAGAGAAAAGTGTGTCTGTGGGCACTGCTGGAACAGGCTGTCCTAACTGAAGAACTGTATCCTGACTTCTTTCTGATCCTGAATTGGAACAGATTACTTTCCTAATAAACCCCATATTCATGAGTATTGTCTGTGAGTTCTATGTGGTTATTGCAACAAATCATCAAAGCCAGTAGAGAAGTAGAGAGTGCCATGGGAGAGACAGCTGGTTTCTGAATTGGTAAAATATGTTGGAAGGTGGAGGAATGTATGACCTCTGCTTCAGAGAAATCAGCTTTGGGATACTGTTGATAATGATCCTTCTCCCCCGTTGTGAAGTTGGAAGAGGTCAGAAGTCTACCTCATACCATTTTCACACTGAAGATCAAAGATTACAGCCTTTGGTGTGCATGACACCTCAACATAAAAAAAAGTCCTCACAACTGGACCAATAAGACCATGATGAAAAGAGAAAAGATTGAAGTTGTCAGTAATTTCATTTTTTTTCCAAAATCAACACTCATGAAGCAGCAGGCAAGAAGTCAAATGTTGTTTTGCATTAGGTAAATATGCTCCAAAAGACTTCTTTAAAATATTATAAGCCAAGATGTCACTTTGAAGACTAACATGTGCCTACAGAAATATTTTGAATTGACTCATATGCATGTGAAAGTTGGACAATGAATCAGGAAGACTGAAGAATTGATGCCTTTGAATTATGGCATTGGTGAAGAACAAATAAATCTGTCCTAGAAGAAGTACAGCTGGAATGTTCCTTACAAGTGAGGATGTTGACACTTCATGTCCTGTACTTTGGATATGCTATCAGGAGGGACCAGACTCTGTAGAAGGACAGCATGCTTGGTAAAGTAGAGAGTCAGCAAAAAAAAAAAAAAAAAAGGAAGAAAGACCTCAATGAGATGGACTGGTATAGTTGCTGTAATTATGGGTTTAAATATAGCTATGATTGTGCAGGACCAGACAATGTTTTGTTTGTTACACACAGGGTCACGGTGAGCTGGAACTGACTCATTGGCATCTAGCAACAATAATAAATATGACCCCACTGAGCATGGTGTTGGAAAGAAATGCATAGTACCAAATCATTATATAATATTTTCTCCACACATGTACAAAGACGGGAGCTCTGGTAGCACAGTGCCTAATGCACTTGACTGCTAACCAGAAGGCTGGAAGTTCAAACCCACCAGCCACTCCTCGGAAGGAAGGTTAAGCAATCTACTTCTGTCGTGATACTGCCTCAGAAACCAAGGAGGGGTCGGTATGAGTTGGGTCCGACTCGACGGCATATAACAACAACAACAACATATACAAAGACAGAAATAACCTCAATAGCATGTTGTTGTTAGGTGCCGTGGAGTTGTTTCCAACCCATAGAGATCCTATGCACAGCAGAATGAAACTGCACGATCCCATGCCAGTTCCATGATCCCTTCTATACTTGAGCCCATTGTCACACCCACTATGTCAATCCATCTCTTTGAAGGTCTTCCCCTCTTTTGTTGACCCTCCACCTTACCAAGCATGACATCCTACTCCAGGGAATGGGCCTTCCTGACAACATGACCAAAGTAGGTGAGATGAAGTCTGGCCATCTTCACTTCCAAGGAGCATTTCGGGTGCACTTCCTCCAGGATAGATCTGTTAGTTCTTTAAGCAGTCCATGGTATCTTCAGCATTCTTCACCATAAAGTGCAACAACTCAAAAGCATCAACTCTTCTTTAGTCTTCCTTATTCAATGTCCAGCTCTCACATGCATATGAGGCAATAGAAAATACCATAGCTTGTGTCAGGTGCACCTTAGTCTTCAAGGAGACATCATTGTTCTTCAGCATGTCAAAGAGGTCCTTTGCAGCCAATTTGCCCAGTACTATATGATGTCTAATGTCCCGATTGCTGCTTCCATTGGCATTAATTGTAGAACTGAGCAATGTGAATTCTTTGACAACCTCAATCTTTTCTCCATTTATCGTGACTCTGCTTATAGTCAGGAGCTCTGGTAGCATAGTGGCCAAAGCACTTGACTGCTAACCAGAAGGCTGGTGGTTCAAACCCACCAGCCACTCCTCGGAAGGAAGGTTG
>NW_006921685.1:2636380-2656677 GCF_000298275.1 Orycteropus afer afer
ACTGCAAGTTGAACTTGCATGTGAGCAGTTGATGGTCTGTTCCACAATCAGCTCCTGGCCTTGTTTTGGCTGAAGATATTGAGCTTTTGCATAGCCTCTTACCACAGATGTAGTCAATCTTATTCCTGTGTGTTCCATATGCCAAAGTCCACATGTACAGCTGCCGTTTGTGTTGTTGAAAAAAGTATTTGCAATAAATAAGTCATTGGTCTTGCAAAATTCTACCATGCAATTTCCAGCATTATTTTTGTCACTAAGGCCAGATTTTCCAAATACTGGTGATTCTTCTTTGTTTCCAACTTTTGAATTCTAGTCACCAGTGATAATTAACACATCCTGATTACATGTTCAGTCAATTTCAGACTGCAGAAATTGATACAAATCTTCAATTTCTTCTTCTTTGGCTTTGGTGGTTGGTGTATAAATTTGACTAATAGTCGTATTAACTGGTCTTCCTTGTAGGTGTATGGATATTATCCTATCACTGACAGTATCATACTTCATGATGGATCTTGACACATTCTTTGTGATGATGAATGCCACATTGTTCTTCTTCCATTTGTCATTCCTGGCATAGTAGATCATATGATTGTTGGATTCAAAATGGCCAAAACCAGTCCATTTCAGCTCACTAATGCCTAGGATATCAATCTTTATGCATTCTATTTCATTTTTGATAACTTCTAATTTTCCTAGATTTGTACTTCATACATTACACATTCTGATTATTAATGGATGTTTGCAGCTGTTTCTCCTCAATTTGAGTTGTGCCACATCAGCAAATGGAGATC
This sequence comes from Orycteropus afer afer, assembly GCF_000298275.1. Lineage (NCBI taxonomy): Eukaryota > Metazoa > Chordata > Mammalia > Tubulidentata > Orycteropodidae > Orycteropus > Orycteropus afer. The sequence continues at coordinate 2,637,172 of NW_006921685.1, forward strand.
TGGAAAGCTTTACCTTATCCATGTCAATAAGGCTGGTTTTAATCTGATAATGCAGCTCTTTCCCAGTTGTATTTTGAGATCCTTCTAACCTAAGCGACTCATCCTCCTCCTCTGTATCAGACAATCTTTCCAGACTATTCATAAGGTTGCCCAGTAATGTATCAGACAGTGTTTCTCTGCTATTCATAAGATTTTCCTGGCCAAATTTTTGAGAAGTGGATGGCCTCTTCTTTCTTCCTAGTCTGTCTCAGTCTGCAAGCCACACTGAAACTTGTGCAACATGTGCATCCCACTGGGTTTGAAACACCAGTGGCACAGCCTCAAGACTCACAGCAACACATCACCACAGTAGGACAAACCGACAGACAAGTTTGTCTCCCTTAGCTGTTCAAAACCTCTCCAACCCCCCTTACCTGGATCCCTATTGCCATCTCCTCACTCTGTCCTGGCCCCCCTGGACTTTTCCTCTCTTTTCCTGCACTTTCCCACCTTTCCTCTTGTGGGGTGTGGCCTGGATCCCCTCCCCTCCCCTGGATCCCACCGCAGACTCCTCACTCTGTCCCGGTCCCCCCGGCCTTTTTCTCTCCTTTCCCCCACTTTCCCGCCTTGCTGCTTGTATGGCATGGCCTGGGTGCCCTCCCATCACCTGGATCCCTACAGCTGGCTCCTTGCTCTGTCCTGGTCCCCCTGGCTTTTTTCTTTCCTTGGGACTTAAAAGGGTGTATTCTCAATAGCATAGAGAATAACAAAACATGGTAATAGAATTGGAAAGTGATATGTTTTGAGCTTTAATTACCTTTTTTTAATAATATATGTAATTTATGTAATTGTGTTTGTATGTAATTTATGTAATTTAGTTTTTATATAATTTAAGTTTTAATAGTGGTTGTATTTAACATCTGGTTTGAAAAACCAGTGAAAATTAATAATTGGTTTTTGTAAGTCTGTATGAACCAGCATGCCAAAGCTTTTCTGGGATTGGGGAGTGGAATGACTGACTCCAAGTTGAGAACCAGATTATCATGCAAAATATAGATAAATTGAAAGGAAGATATTAATTATTAATTATTTTCCTTCCTTTAGAATGATTGTATATAACCCATGAAATGAGTTAATGAGATTTCCCTTTATATTTTGCAGTATATTGACAAATTAGACATAATAGATCTTACTTGCCTTACTGATCAGAATTCAACTGAAAAGAATTGTGCAAAATTCACCCTTGTTTTGCCAAAAGAGGAAGTGCAACTGAAGGTGAGTGAAGAGAAACAAATAGTTTGTAATGAGCTGTGACTGTAAATAGCATTCACCTCTTTTTTGGGTAGTTGAGGTAAAGGGGTTTTGAAGGAGGAACATTAAGTCTTGTACTTTGTTAGTATTTCTTACCCTTTGCCAGGAACTACAGTTTTCTGAGTTGGGACTTAAAAGGGCATATTCACTTGTTTAGTATACAAGCATGTTGAAACAATATACTTCTGACCTCTGACAAAGTCAGGGATCCCACCTGGTGTTTTTTAAAGATAGTTCTTGAATCATCATTCGAAGTGAGCCAATTAAATTAAATCAACAATTAGAGCAATAACATAAAGACAACTTGCAATTGAATAAGATATATTTGGAAATTTTCTCAGGAGATTATGGATTGATTTTGAAAGCCTGGGTCCTAAATTTTAGTATAATAGGAATCACTTTTACATAGGAAATTCAGGTCCCCACCTGAAATTGTTGCCCAGGAATCTAGAATTTTAAGGAAACTCCCTAGATGATCATGTTGTGGTGACTAATAGCACAGAATTGGAATCAGATTGCCAAGGTTTGAATTCTGGCTGTCTATTTAATAATTGTGTGATCTTTGGCAAGTTACTTGAGATCTTTGTGCCTTAGTTTCCTCCCCTGAAGCCAGTTTTTGCTCAAATGTAGCCTTCTCACTGAGGCTTACAGCAGTGAGGTTATATTTTTATTGAAATTAGAGCTCTTTTCCCCTTCTCATTTCCATTGGCAGTCTCATTCTCTCTTACCCTGGTCTTTTTTTTTTTTTCATTTTTCCATAGTACTTATTTACTTCTAACATTATATCATTTACTCACTTATTATGGTTATTATTTATTGACTATTGCTAGATTAAACTCCATGGGAACAAGGATTTTGCTTTCTTTCCTGATGTAAACCAGTACCTAGAATTGTCCCTGGTACTCAATAAATATTTGTTGAATGAACAAATCTGTAAAATAAAAAAATATTACCTCTCTCAGAGATTCATCATGAAGATTAAACCAATTAATTTTTGTGAAGTGCTTAGAACACTTAAAAGCACTCAATGGATACTAGCTGATATTATTAATAATAGCAGTAGTAGTAACTGCTAAGAACCAGAAGTATCTAAGGACTAACTGCATTGCTCCTTCCTGATTACCCTAAAATTAAAATCAGTCATTGTTAATACCACTAGCAGAACCAAAAAGAGAAAAACAAAACAAAACTCACTGCTGAGGAGCCAGATCCAACCCATAGTGACCCCTCCTTGGGTTTCTGAGGCAGTATCATTAGGAAAGTAGATTGCACAATCTTCCTTCCTAGGAGTAGCTGGTGGATTTGAACCGCCAGACTTCTGGTCAGCAGTCATTAGTGGAGAAACAATAAATTTACATACAGCAAAGATGTTTGCTAACATTTAATTTTTTTTATTTCAGTAAATTTACACAATTTTACTTGTTTAGCAAACAAACAGATCAAAGTTACATACTTCTGTCTTTTTTATCATTTTTTTATTGTTGTTGAGAATACACACAGCAGAATATATACCAATTCAACAATTTCTACATGTACAATTCAGTTACATTGATTACATTCTCTGAGTTGTGCAACCATCTCACTCCCCTTGCTCCTCCCCCATTAACATAAACTCACTACCCCCTAAGCTTCTTATCTAATCTTTTAAGTTACTATTGTGAATTTGATCCATAGACCTTAAAAAGCACAATGCTCTGGGCAGTACAAACAACAAATATGAACCCCTTTGTAAATACAATACTGAGTTGTCAATGAAAGCAAACATGGGTATAGGGACGGATAGATGGGTGAACAAGCTAAACAATTATGTATGTCTAAATGGAGAGTGTATCCAAGATCATATACAGGGTTGGCAGACAATGGGCCTCTCGAAGAGTATGAAGGGATGGACACTGGGAGGAGGTAACTATGGGGAGGAAGTGGGAGGGGAGCTGCTGCATTGTAAATTTTGGTCAATGACATGAGACAAAGTATATGTGAACTGCTGTATGAAAAGTGAATTTACTCTGTAAATCTACACCCAAATCCTAATAAAAAAAGAAAAAAGCACAATGCTCAACGTAGATATTCTTTACTAGTTAAGCTAAACTATTGTTTGGTTTTTAGAAGACTTGGGGATTTTTGGGTTTGAGATTTAAAGATTATCTCAGAGCAAAAGTTTCAGGGGTCTCAATGGCTTCAGAAAATCTGGATTCCATGAGAATTTGAAATTCTGTACTATCTTTTTTCCCATTTGATTAAGATGCTTCTATAGAATCTTTGATCAAAATATTCAGTAATGATACCCAGGTACCATCTAGTTCTTCTGGTTTCATGGTGTACTTCTGTCTTTTGACAAAAGAAAATAGTATTGAAATATTTCATAACAAATACTCATTGATTGTTCCAGGAAAAGGGAAAATATTTTTTTTCTTCCTTTCAACTGATTTTAAGTGATTAAAAAAAATGTTTTAAGCAATGTGCTTCAGCAGAAGAATACAAGTTTTGTCAATCTTTTGAATTTTAATGAATTATGTATTTTGAGTCATAAAATAATCATATGAAATTCTAAAGTTTTTTAAATTAACAAAAGTTTTCATGTTCATAGTTACTTGAGTATTTTCTGTAGCTGTTTTTGTTTTCATCTTTAGACAGAGAACACAGAAAGTGGGGAAGAATGGAGAGGCTTCATTCTTACAGTAACAGAGGTAGGATGGCCATTACTTTGGCTTCATTCATTCACTCAACAAATGTTTGCTGAATAACTACTATGAGTCATGCATAGTGAAAGAGGGTGAAGATACAGCAAATAAAGGACAGTCAAAACTCATTTCACTCACTCATGAAATTTATATTCTGGTGAGGTGAGGGAAGAAGGAGGGAGAAATAAAAAAAGTAAACAAACAAGATAATTTTATACTGTTATGAAGAAAATAAACAGGGCAATGTGATAGAGAATAATAGGTAGTCAGCAATAGCTACGTTTTGGTCTTATTCTTTGGGAACAGTGTCCTTTGTAAATTCTGATATTTGTAGCTTACATAAAAAAAAAAAAAAAAAAAAAAAAAAAAATGCACTGCCGTGGAGTCAGATCCAACTCATAGCAACCCCTCCTTGGGTTTCCGAGGTGGTATCACTAGGGAAATAGATTGCCCAACCTTCTTTCCGATGAGTGGCTGGTGAGTTTGAAGCACCAGCCTTCTGGTTAGCAGTCAAGTACCTTAGGCACTATTTTCCAATTCCTTTTTTATTTACTTCATGTATATTTATAAAATACTAACTGAGGTCAATTTAGTAAAAAATTCTAGACAATATAACAGGAGAGACCAGAAAATGAAAGTCACCTTTAAATATTTGTTTTTTGTTGTTATGTGCTGTCGAGTCGGCCAGGACTCATAGCGACCCCTCCTTGGGTTGCCGAGGCAGTATCACTATGGAAGTAGATTGCCCAACCTTCCTTCCGAGGAGTTGTTTAGCGAATCTTAAAGCAAAGGGATGCTTATCTGTGCAATTCTGTGGCATTTTGTCAAGACAAATAGTAAGATCTACTGCTTATAGTTAACAATTGCAGCAAGATAATGTCATTATTTTAAATGAAGCTACTCTAACAACTGTCATGGACACATGAGGTACTTTGATAATCAGCATCCAGAAAAGCACTGTGGTCTTTAATATTTTTAGAAGCTATGAACTTTCCATGTTTATTAGAATTAAGCATAGATTCTATCCAAAGCTAGTTTCCAAGTAAAGGCTTTGCAGTCATATGAAAAAAAGCATTGCCCTTACCAACATGGATGGATGGGTAGCTGCTGGTTCTTGATCTCAAGTAGTAACAAGTATAATTTGGAGTTTCAACTACCCTATAGGGAGGTCGTGTTGTTGTCGTTGTGTGCAACGAGTTGACTCCAACTCATAGTGACCCTGTAAGAAAGAAAACTGCCCCGTAGGGTTTCCTAGGCTGTAACCTTTCTCAGGGGTGTTTGAACCATCAACCTACCTGTTAGTAAGTAGCCTGTTGTTGTTGTTGTTATGTACCATCAAGTCAGCCCCGACTCATAGCGACCCCTCCTTGGTTTTCGGAGGCAGTATCACTATGGAAGTAGATTGCTCAACCTTCCTTATGAGGAGTGGCTGGTGGGTTTGAACCGCAAGCCTTCTGGTTAGCAGTCAAGCACCTTAGGCACTATGCTACCAGAGCTCCTAGTAAGTAGCCTAGGGCTTAACCATTTCACCACCAGGGCTCCTAGGGAAGTCATAGGAGGCTGGAAAGGGTGGTAGGGGACAGTTAAAGATGTGAAGGACACATTGACTTGAAGTCAGGAGAAATTCTTTGGAGAACTGTTCTTTGTTTCTCTGTCTGTCTGTCTCTCTCTCTCTCTCTCTCTGTTATGGAGAGACATCACTGTGCTTTTCAAACTAGGGTACAAATATCCCAAGAGTATGTGTTTAGATGTCATGGAATGCAAATTGTAAAATAATTTCTGAGAAAGGAAATTGTTTTTTAAAATACTAGAGATTTAATATTTGACCAATGATTCACAGATTGATGCACCACAGCCTAAACTTCATGTTCCAAAGAAATGTGGCAGCATCAGGGTTTATACAGTTAAAGAGGAACAAAGAGAGTCTGAGAAGTCCAGGTGGTTTGAAGTGGTTTTCAGTGGTTCATTAAAATGTCCTTTGAAATCTTTTCTTTTCTGAAATGTTAGTTTGCTTGTTGTTGTTATGCACAGACAAGTCGGACCTGACTCATACCGACCTCTTCTTGGGTTTCTGGAAGTAGATTACCCAACCTGCCTTCGGAGGAGTGGCTGATGGGTTTGAACTGCCAGACTTCAGATTAGCAGTCAAGTGCCTTAGGCACTACGCTACCAGAACTTCCTTAGTTTGTTTAAGAAGACAATTATTGTAGGCTTGAAGGGGCAATCCATGCTCAGCAGGCTCTCAGATAACCAGACATCTGCTTGTCTGGAATGGAGGAGTTATAGAGCAGGGTCTGTTGATTATACATAAATCAACAGGAAAAAAAAGCTAATTACTGTTTCTAAAATTTAGGCTATTTATTATCTTTAATCTTTGCCTTGTGAAACCAGGTAGCAGCCATACTCTTCCAGGTTGGGCACAAGTAACTCCATCTTCGTTTTCAGTATCCACAGCCACAACTAAAGCTATGAGATAAACCTTGGTGCACCTTCCTGGTATACTAATTATACTTGATGTTTTGGCTCAAGATTTCTCTTTCAATTTTTTTTTTTCCTTGAGGTAAGGATGTTGTTGTTGTTGTTGTTATGTGCCATCGAGTCGGCCCCGACTCATAGCGACCCCTCCTTGGGTTTCCGAGGCAGTATCACTACGGAAGTAGGATTGCCCAACCTTCCTTCCGAGGAGTGGCTGGTGGGTTTGAACCGCCAGCCGTCTGGTTAGCAGGCAAGTGTCTTAGCCACTATGCTACCAGAGGATAAAGAGCATTAATTGATATTAAAATATACATTGATTCAGGCAGTCCCTGAATTAGGAACAACATCTGTTCCTAGCTGAATTTGAATTTGTAGATAAGTTGGAACAGATGCATACAGTTCTTATTTAGTCTTACTTTAGTGCAAGAAAAGGCTCAAGCCTTTTCAATTATTTAAAAGCTGCACATGCAGCAAGTACAGGTGACTGAAATGAAGAATTTCCTGCTAGTAGGGATTGTTCAACTGTTTCAAAGTAAGGGTAAATTTATATAACATTAAACGGCAAGTAGGGGTTGTCCATTAGTTGGATGTTTATAACCACGGGACTATCAATTTATTACAGAATTTAAAATAAAATTAATGTGAATTTTTTATGAGAAGACGAAACACAAAAAACCCCCAAACTCACTGCTGTTGAGTAGGATCCGACTCATAGCAACCCCTCTTTGGATATCTGAGGCAGCATTACTACAGAAGTAGATCACCCAATCGTCCTTCTGAGGAGTGGCTGGTGGGTTTGAACCGCCAACCTTCTGGTTAGCAGTCAAATGCCTTAGGCACTACACCACCACAGCTCCTTATGAGAAGACAAGTTGCCTTGGATTTTGTATTCTATAAATGTTGGTTTTGTCTATGATCCCAGATCACTCTGTGTGTACATTCATACTGTATTGTTTTTGGGAGAACTTTAGTGGAAATTTTGAGAAGTACTGACTGTAGTTGAAAGAAGAGAGACTTTGCTTCTGAATCATCTAAATTTATGTTTGAGTCTTTGTTTCACAAATTACCATGTGACCCTGGACTTTTTCTTTAATCTTTCTGAAACTGTTCTTGCACCATTGCTGTGAGGATGTGAAATAACACATGTAAAATGCTGGGGACAAATTGCCACTTAATAAGTAGTAGTTTTTGGTTTGAGATGTTTCATTAGGAGTCCCTGGGTGGTGCAAACGGTTAAGCACTTGACCATTAGCTGAACGATTGGCAGTTCAACCCACTAGAGGTGCATTAAAACAAGACAGGCCTGGAAATCTGCTTCTGCCTTTCAATGGAGCCATTCCACTCTGCACATATGAGGTCACCACAATTTGGAATCAACTCAGTGGTGACTAAGAACAACAACCACAAGATGAGGTCCTCTGCTTTGGGAACAAACCAAGGAATGTTTCCTGTTCAGAGTTTAGTTGGTTTAGAGGCAGGCCAAGACACCTAATCAGACTAAGAACTTTTACTGGTGATTCTACCCATTCATCTCTGTCAGGTAACTGAAGGTGCTTAGGGCCTGACCAGGCCCATCTTTGCTAAAATCAGCTAATTACTTGGCTGTCTTCCTTGGTTATTCTTTTCATTGGTTTCAGCTGTCAGTTCCCCAGCACGTGTCACTCCTACCTGGGCAAGTAATTAGACTGCATGAAGTCCTAGAAAGAGAAAAGAAAAGGAGGGTTGAGACAGAGCGGATACCTAGTACATCTGTTGAAACAGAGAAGAAAACAATTGAAGATTATGTGGATGTACTGAATCCTATGCCAGCGTAAGTCCACGACAAATACAGTTTATTCACTCAATTGTTACATACTAATTGTTGGTTATCGAGGGGAATTAACCACTTGAATTCATTAAAACATTGACATACTCATAAGCTGTCTTGATAAATCGCCTATCTCTGAGTGCATGCAACATTTCCTCTTCTATGTCATGATCAACAAAACATATATTTGAACCAACTCTCTTACCACACAGGAAATCCCCTTCTACCCACACCTTTAGACAAATAGATATTCTTTCCAGAGCTCAAATCTAAATAAAACCTGTTACCAAGAAAGAAAGAAAAGATATTTTTCACTATACAACTCTATTATTGACAATTTTTCCACCGGAAAATTATACCAAATAACTTAAACTATAGTGAATGTTCTATTCAATTGACCAAGTACTGAGTAGTTATTGAGCTTGTACTTTGGGGGTGGGGGTGGGGAGGGGGGAGCATAGAACATGCTGAATTCAGCAACCTATGTCTTTTATGCTTATATTGTTGAAAACTGACTGAGACAGAAAACCCTTTTCTCCTGAAATCTTGGTTTATTTGTCAGTGAAACTTGTCCTGGTACCATCTTTGACATCAGGTTCTGCTTTTTATTCTATCTGTATTAAAAGCACAGAGGTATGCCAGTCATCACTTTTAGCTAAAATCAGTGTTAGCTGATGGACTGGTAGCTCACGGGAACTTCTTTTTCTTTCTTGTCTCAATTTAAAAGTAATTTATGGCGTAGTGCCTAAGGCATTTGACTGCTAACCAGAAGGCTAGTGGTTCAAACCCACCAGCCACTCCTTGGAAGGAAGGTTGGGAAATCTACTTCCGTAGTGATACTGCCTCGGAAACCCAAGGAGGGGTCATTATGAGTTGGATCCAAGTCGAAGGCAGTGGGTTGGTTATATATTAATTACAGATAAATGAAAAGAAAATTAAAATCATTCCTTGTCCCAATTACTCAAAGGTAATTGCTGTTAATATTTTGGTGCGTTGCCTATCCTGTCAGGTTTTTTTTTTTTTTTTCCTGCAGCTATACATTTCAATGACTGGAATACGTATCATAAAAATGAGAAGTGATTTATTCTTAATTTTGTGCATTAAAACACCAATGCTGTAAGAAAGCCATATTATACAAATGTAGTGAGTTCAGATATACATTTATACATCAGTTTAAAATAGAGACATACAAGAGAAGCAATTATAGAGATGTTTTGTATCCTTGAAAAGAACCTACCAACAAATCCTGAAAACACTGAGACCAGGAATATATTGCTAATTATTTTTTAAAATTTTCATATGGTAATGGTGATTATACACTTATCAATAGAAAATTTTCAAGCCCTCTTTGGTCAAAGGAAGAGGCTCTGGAGGTATGTAGAGTAGAAGGCCTTAACATTAGCATACTCATGGAGATGTAGACTTGGAATAGGTATAATTATAATTACATGATTATAATTGTAACAAAAGGAGCCCTGGTAGCACAGTGGCTAAAGGGCTCAGGTGTTAACCTAAAGGTCGGCAATTTGAACCCACCAGCCACTCTATGGGAGAGAGATGTGGCAGTCTGCTAATAGTCATAAGAACTCCCTGGGTGGCACAAATGGTCAAGGGCTTGCCTATCAGTCAAAAAGTTGGTGGTTTGAAACCACCCAAGGGCTCTTGGAAGACAGGCCAGTTAATCTGCTTCTGAAAGTTCATAACCATCAAAACTCTATGGAGGACAGTTCTACTCTGACACATGGTATTGCCATGAGTTGGAATCAACTCAGTGACAACTAACAACAACAACAATTACACTAAAGCCAGAAGATTTGAGAAAAGTTAGTAACTGCAAATTTCAAAGTTATTGTAGTAGCACTTTTTATGTAATGATTTTCATCAGTTTTTTTAAAAAAGTCAAACAAAATATTGTTTGTTTGTTTTCCTCTTATCTCTAGATGTTTTTATACAGTGTCCCGAAAAGAAGCAACTGAGATGTTAGAGAAGAATCCATCACTGGGAAATATGATCCTGAGGCCTGGCAGTGATTGTAGAAACTACTCCATCACTATCCGGCAAGAGGCAGAGTATGTTTAATTAAAAAATATATGGAATAATTTAAAAAGTATGATACCACTTAGAAGACAAAAAATCACACAAATACAGATCAGCACCTGCTATGTGTTTTGTTGAGGCTAAACATCTGAACCAAGGATAAGGAGGAAATGTCATATAAGCAATGCTAAAAAGTGAGCCCAGGCCAATAATGACTATCTTTCATGTAAAAGCATATATAGAACCTTTGATTCTTGAATTTGCTGTTCTTCCTGGGTATACTATTTATTTATTTATTTTAGCAATAACATATCTAAGTGACTTCGATGAAATTTACCCAGTAGTATGTGAATTTATAAGATATAAAGCTATTCTTACAGCAAACTTCCTGGTTTGATTTTGTTTCCTTGAACTTGTTATGACCAAGTGGCAAGCTAATAGTATAATCACTTTGTAAAGCTGGTGGATGGATCAATCTGCCTATCCCATAAATATCAGTAGTTCTAGATTAAATATGAAGACATTGACATTGACAATGAATAAGACAGTGAAAAGGAAAGAGTAACTCAGAGGAAATAATTAAAATTATGATATTGTGGCTACATTGCTAGTATGAACCATGGTGCAGTAGGCTTCATTCACTTGCCACTTACTCTGTATGAACAGACACTTGTCTTTATACACTAGCAATGTGCACTAAACAGATGGCAAGAATGTTAGATGATATATCTGACTGTGGGTGGGGGGTGGAGAAGAGAGAGTACTTTTACACAGTGAATGTCTGTTTGAACTTAACCTTGTGTTTTTTCTGCTTTTTGTAGACTAACATTTGGAGTTAATGGATTTTCAGCTAATAGGGCAGAATATAATAGGTTATCTAGTTACAACTTGCTTGATTTATAATTTAATGGGCTATCTTGATGAACCCAAAAGAATTAAAACTTATGGCTGCCATTTTTGTCAGTGAATTTAGATGAACTCTGGCAGAAAGGGAATTTTTCTGTTCAGTACATACTGGTGAGGGCACTTGTCCTATGCAGGGTTTAGAAATAAAAGAGTGTCACATTAAATACAGAATAGCTTTAACTCTCTACTTCCACTTTTAAAACAAAAGGATATAACTGAATAAAATTATATCTAGCATATATGTAAAAGAAAACATAATCAATATTCTTGAAAATGAAATTAGATTGCACAAATATTGATTAATATTTTCCCCCTCCTTCGTATTACTCCTTTTTTGGTCAGATTGAATATTTGATCTATTTGCATATGAACACTGTGTTACTATCTTGCTTGAAAAAAGCAAAACCTCAAGACCTCTTTAAGACTGTATTTTGCCTGAAAGCAGCAGCCTGATCTCTTGTAAAGTGGTCTAAATTAGTACAACTTTTGCACTTCAGTTTCTATGCAATTGAGCTACGGGAAATACTGCATTTTCTGCTGTGGATGTGGTTTTTAATCAAATGCAATGAGTTTCTATACTTGGGATATGAATTTAACTCTATGTTTTTTTACTTATATTTGTATTTTATTTGTTATATTTATTCATGAGGAAGAACCAAGGAAAGGAGTTTATATCAAGTTGTGAAATTCTAATTTTAGTAAACTCATTTCCATTTTGAATTTGTATGGAAATTCATGCTTTTGTATGGTCAGAAAAATCTATATTTTGGGGAAAAATTGAACACTTCCATAAAAGTTCATATTTAGAAGACAAGGATTGAGATAGAATGGTCAAACTAGAGCACTCTAACACTGGAGTCAATATGCAGTTATTCAGGTTTTAGGAGATAGTTTATACCTGGAAGTGGCTAAGAAAACTTTTAACTGTGATTGCACAAACTTTCCTGATGGTAAAAATTGTTACATGTGTTCTCTAATACATCTCAAAGTACATCTCTTAGAATGCCAATTTTAATGTTTTCTGTTTAACAGATAATTTTATAGGATAGCAATTTCAGAAAGGATTAGAATTTTAGCTCATTAGACTGTAGAACTAATTTACTGTAAAGAATTTGGCAGAAATCTAGGCTATTAGGAAGCACCTGTGTTACTCACATGACCAATTCATTCCCTTGAGTTTGTAGGAGAAATGTTCAGCTATACAAGTTAGATGACTGTGTCTGGTAAAACACCAGCTGCAAAAGACAAGTTGGTTTATAAAGCACTACTTCAAAGTAAAATTATCTCCATCTGTTAACAAATCAGCTATGGGATTTTATTATTATTATTATTGTAGTTCTGAGGAAGAAAGAAAAGCCAAATTGTCAGGTGACTCCTCTTGATGTACTTTTTCCCAGTGGTTTGTGAATTCATAAGCTATAAAGCTATCCTTACAACAAATTTCCTGGTTTTGTTTTGTTTTCTTGATACTGTTATGAACAGGTGGCAAACTAGTAGCATAGCTACTTTGGAAAATCATTAGTTGAAAAAGCAGTAGAAAATATTTACTCAAAATTCATTCTTTTGCAAAAATTTGCTTTAGAAGCTAAGAACAAGAACTTATAACCATATTCATGGCCACAGATACACACACATATAATTACATCTATGATGTTAAGACAGGTTACTTATTTTTTAAGGTCTGAATCATTAAAATATATACCAAATTTTATCAATCTTTTTTTGTTTTCCTCTCTCTTCATTCCTTTGGGAAAACAAAACATCAAAGAAAACATAAGTTCTAAAATAAGAGTCAGACCTAAGTAACTTCAATTAAATTTGTTTTCCACCTTGTTTTCTGCTTCAGAACTTAGTCTTGCTAGTCAAAAGTTCCAAGAGACTCTGTTGGTCTTTACTACTTTTCCTCACACAACTTTGTCATGAATGATGACAATGATAAGACAATTATTGCTAACAGTGACAATCACTGTCCATATGAGGAATTTGACTGCTAACCAGAAGATTGGTGGTTCAAACTCACCAGCCACTCCACAGAAAGAAGATGGGGCAATCTACTTCCATAAAGATTTACAGCTAGGAAACCCAATGGGGGTCACTATGAGTTGGAACTGACTCAGTGGCAGTGAGTTTGGTTTGGTTTGATTTATAAAATATCATTTGTAGTGTTAAGTGTTAACATTGCTGTGTTAAGTGCTTGACAAATACTTATGTTAGGCACATTAAAAACTTTGAGGTGGTATTTTCCATGTTTCACAAATGAAGAAGCTGAGATTCACAGAAATTTCTAACTTAAATCCATAAATTAAAAAAGCTGTAAAAAATAGTTATAGTTTACTGAGGGCTTAGATGTGCCAGGCACTATATTAAAGGCTTTACAAACATTAACTCACAACAGCCCTGTGAGATAACCATTACATCCTATATGTTATAGATGAAGAAACAGGCTTACTCGGAGCCAGAATTCAAACCTGGATTTTTCTAGTTATAAAGGCCAAACTCATTAAGTTTTCTCATAGTCTTCTAAGGTGTAGTAATAATTTACTTCATAAAGATGTATGAAATTCTAACTGGAATTTGTGAGCATTTTCAAAAGTAACTGAGTATAAAAATCTTTTCATGGTAAAAGTAAAGTATAAAGACAGAGCCAACCACCCTGAAAAGGGGCACTTGTAAGATGTCTTCTGTCCCAAAATGTTTCCCTCACCAGTCTGTGACAGATTCCTCATGGTTCAGAATTAATGAATAATTTTCTTTCGGAGAGGAGTAGATAGGTTAACTGTTATCCCATGTTTAGGAAGGGAAACTATAGAATAACCCACTGAAATTAATTTATTAGCTGTTTTCCACTATGATGTCAAACTGAATGAAGCTTTGGAGATTTTATTGAATGAGGAAGGAGTCCCATAAATAGAAAGCTTCTGTATAGTTCAATCCTAGAGGAATGTGGACTGGAAATGGAGAGAAGAGTATTGAAAAAGAAGATGAAAAGGCCCTTTTAGAAAAGTTTAACCTGATAAACAATTTTGTTTTAGACAGCTATTGAATTAGTCTTTCATGCAGTTGACAGCCTAAAGAAATGTTAACTTTTCAACATTAGATAAAGTTTTGATCCTAATACTCTTACTATCTCAATCTAGGGATTTCAATGCAAACATAGTGTTTGAAATAAACTGGCATGAAAACTAACTTCTGCTATCAGTGTAAATTTGCTTAGTTTTTGTCAGATAGCACTATGAGTTCCTGATGTTTTTAAAATTCAGTTTGATAAATATTTACTCTGTGCCTAATGCTGCAAAGCAAAGATGAACAGAATGTGCTTCTTGTACACAAACCATTCATAGTAAAATATCATGTGTTTTTGTTAATGCTATTGTTAGTTGTCATCAAGACAGCTCTGACACATGGCAATCTTCTTTATAACAAAACAAAACATTGCTCCACCCTGTGCTATCTTCATGATCATACCGTATGTTTAGAGTAGTGATAATTTAGACTGTTAATTGACTACAGAGGAGAAAAATATTAAGATTCATCTATTGTTGTTAGGTGCCATTGAGTTGCTTCTGACTCATAGTGACCCTATGTACAACAGAATGAAACAACACACAGTCCTGTGTCATCCTTGACCATTGCTAGGTTTGAGCTCACTGTTACAGCCACTGTGCCAATCCATCTCACTGAGTATCTTCCTCTTTTTCTCTGACAGTCTACTTTGCCAAATATGATGTCCTTCTCCAGGGACTGGTCCCTCCTGATAACATAACCAAAGTACTATATTTTTATATCGTAACTAACACCTAGGATTTTTCATATTTCTAAATCAGCCTTGAATGGTAGCAGATATGTATGTATAAAAGCTAGTATGAAGAATAGCCATTGAGGGATTTTTTATTGCACTAGTGATGACATGAAGTAATTTTCTTATACTAACTTTTTACTCTCTCATAATATAAAAAACTCACTGCTGTAGAGTAGGTTCAACTCATAGTGACCCCTCCTTGGGTTTTTGAGGCAGTATCTCTATGGATATAGATTGTCCAGTCTTTGTTCTGAGGACTGGCTGGTGGGTTTGAACCATCAGCCTTCTGGTTAGCAGTCAAATGCCTTTGTTGTTGTTATGTGTCATTGAGTCACACCCAACTCATAGCGACCCCTTCTTGGGTTTCCAAGGCAATATCACTATGGAAGTAGATTGCCCAACCTTCCTTTTGAAAAGTGCCTTAGGCACTATGCTACCAGAGCTCCCTCAAATGCCTTAGGCACTAAGAATATATAATTAATTTGTATATACCTATATAGGCAGAGAGTTGGAACATGGGGGTCTTTGGACAGCCTCTTAAGGGCAGGCCGGAGGGTGGAAGATGGAAGTCAGTGAGCTGGGCATGGGGGTGTTTGGGGGCAGCCTCTTAAGGGCATCCTGGAAGGCAGAGAGCTGGGTGCATGGTTTGGAGCAGCTTTAAGGGAGGCCAGGAAGTGAGTGGAGTGGTTTGGAACAGCTAAGGGAGACGAACTTGTCTGTCACTTTGTCATCCTGTGGTGGCTTGCATTTTGCTATGACGCTGGAGGCTATGCCACTTGTGTTGCAAATGCCATCAGAGTTACCCATGGTGGACAGGTTTCAGCGGGGTGTCTAGACTAAGACTCAGAAGAAGGAAGGGGCTGTCTACTTCTCAAAAAATTGGCCAATGAAAACCTTATGAATAACAGTGAAACACTGTCTGATATATTGCTGAAAAATTTATGAGTAACCCTGAAACATTGTCCAATATAGTGATGGAGATGAGCCCCTCAGGTTGAAAGTCACTCAAAATATGATTGGGGAACAGCTGCCGCCTCAGAGTAGAGATGACTTTAATGACATGGTTGGAGGAATGCTTTCAGGACCTCCAATTGCTGATGTGGTATGACTCAAAATGAGAAGAAATAGCTGCCAACATCCATTAATAATCAGAACATGGAATGTATGAAGTATGAACCTAGGAAAAGTGGAAGCTGTCAAAAATGGAATGGAATGTATAAAGATAGATATCCTAGGCATTAATGAGCTGAAATGGACTGGTTTTGGCCATTTTGAATCAGACAACTATATGATCTACTATGCCAGAAATGACAAATTGAAGAGGAATGGTGTATCATTCATTGTCACAAAGAAAGTTTAAAGATCTATCCTAAAGTACAATGCTGTCAGTGATAGAATAATATCCATATACCTACAAGGAAGACCAGTTAATCCTACTGTTATTCAAATTTATGCACCAACCACCAAAGCCAAAAATGAGGAGATTGAAGATTTTTATCAACTTCAGCAGTTTGAAATTGACTGCAATCAAGATGAGTTGATTAGCACTGGTGGATGGAATGTAAAAGTTGGAAACAAGGGAGAATCACTGGTAGTTGGAAAATATGCTCTTGGTGATAGAAATAACGCTACAGAATACATGACAGAATTTTGCAAGACCAACGTTTTATTCATTGCAAATACCTTTTTCAACAACACAAGCAACAGTTTTACACATGGACTTCACCAGATGGAGTACACAGGAATCAGATTGACTACATCTTAGCAAGAGGCAATGGAGAAGTTCAATATCTTCAGCCAAAACAAGGCCAGGAGCTGAATGTGGAACAGACCATCAACCGCTCATATGCAAGTTCAAGTTGAAGTTGAAGACAATTTTAAAAAGTCCACAAGAACCAAAATATGACCTTGACCATATCCCTACCTAATCCCTCCATTTAAAGAATAGATTTGAATTCATTGAACACCAATGACTGAAAACCAGAGAAATTGTAGGATGACATCAAGAATATCATCCATGAAGAAAGCAAAAGGTCATTGAAAAGACAGAAAAGAAAGAAAAGACCAAAATAGATTTTGGAAGAAACTCTGAAACTTGCTCTTGAATGGAGAGTATCTAAAGAAATGGAAGAAATAACAAGATAAAAGAACTGAACAGAAGATTTCAAAGAAAAGCTCAAGAAGACAAAGCCAATTATTATAATGAAATGTGCACAGACCTGGAGTTAGAAAACCAAAAGGAAAGAATATGCTCGGCATTTCTTAAGCGGAAAGAACTGAAGGAAAAATTTAAGCCTTGAGTTGTGATATTATAAGATTCTATGGGCACAATATTGAATGATGCAGGAAACATCAAAAGAAGATGAAAGGAATACACAGAGTCACTGTACCAAAAAAATTGGTCCATGTTCATACATTTCATGAGGCGGCATATGATCAAGAACCAATGATATCAAAGGAAGAACTCAAAGCTGCACTGAAGGATTGGCAAAAAACATGGCTCCAGGAATTGACAGAATACCCATTGAGATGTTTCAACAAACAGATGTCCTGCCTGAGGCACTTACTTGGCTATGCCAAGAGATTTGGAAGACAGCTACCTGGCCAACTGACTGGAAGGGATCCATATTTGTACCCATTCCAAAGAAAGGTGATACCACAGAATCTGGAAATTATAAAGCAATATCATTAATATCATAAGCAAGTAAAATCTTACTGAAGATAATTCAAAAACGGTTGCAACAACATATTGACAGAGAATTTCCAGAAATGCAAGCAGGATTGAGAAAAGGACATGGAACAAGGGATATCATTGCTGATGTCAGATGGATCTTGGCTCAAGAAAAAGAATACCAGAAAGATGTTTATTTGTGTTTTATTGACTATGCAAAGACATTTGATTGTGTGGATCATAACAAATTATGGATAACATTGAGAAGAATGGGAATTCCAGAAAATTTAATTGTACTAATGAGGATCCTGTACATCGACCAGCAGTCTGTCATTCATACAGAACAAGGGAATACTGCAAGGTTAAAAATCAAGAAGGGAGTGGTCAGAGTTGCATCCTTTCACCATACTTATTCAATCTGTATGCTGAGCAACTAATCTGAGAAGCTGGATTATATGAAGAAAAACATGGCTTCAGGAATGGAGGAAAACTCATTAACAACCTGAGATATGCAGGCAACACAATTTTGCTTGCTGAACGTGAGGATGACTTGAAGCACTGACTGATAAAAACTGAAGATTATAGTCTGCAGTATGGATTACACCTCAATATAAAGAAAACAAAAATCCTCACAACTGGACCAATAAACAACATTACGATAAATGGAGAAAAGATTCACGTTACTTGGTACTATCATCAACACCAATGGAAGCAGCAATCATCAGACAACATATTGCATTTTGCAAATCTGCTGTAGAAGATCTCTTTCAAGTGCTGAAGAGCAAACACGTCTCCTTGAGGACTAGGTGCACCTAACCCAAGCCATGGTATTTTCAATTGCCTCTTGTGCATGTGAGAGCTGGACAATGAATAAGCAAGACCGAAGAAGAGTTGATGCTTTTGAGTTGTGGTGCTGACAAAGAATACTGAGAGTACCATGGACATCTAAAAGAAATAACAAATCTTTCCTGGAAGAATTGCAGCCAGAATGCTCCTTGGAAATGAGAATGATCAAAATTCATCTCACCTACTTTGCTCATGTTGTCAGAAGGAACCATTCTCTGGAGAAGAATATCATGTTGCCAGAGTGCTGCTCTGACAAGAATATACTACAAATGGAATGGCTTTAACAAACAGGAGTTTATTTTCTTCCAGTTTGGAGGCTTTAAGTCTGAGTTCAAAGTGCCAGGCTCTAGGGGGCTGGATGAAAGCCCCTCAACCTTGGGTTTCAATTCTGCTTCTTTCTTCCAGCCCACTGGAGCTAGAGGCTTTTCTTCACTCAGACAGCTATTGGCTGCTGAGACTGACAAGCCCAAGGTTGACAAGTAAAAAGGCACAGTCCCGATGTTACCAAACCACACAGCAGGCCATTCATTCAAGTCCATTGAAAATCCCAAGGTTGGCAGAGTGTGACTGGCTGCTGAACAATGACATGGCTACATACAGGGTCCAAGCTGCCATAAGCTAGAGACTGTTTCCAAAGTTGCTGTTTATATATGGGAAGCATACCCAAAGGCAGCTACTCACAGTAGATTCCACCATGGAGTTGATTGCCAGTCTCATCGTGGGGAATACAGCATCCTGCTGCCTAGCCACTCAACCAGGCCCAGCCAAGCTGACACACAAACTTAACCAACACACTTGGTAAAGTGGAGAGTCAATGAAAAAGGGAAAGGACCTCAACAAGATAGATTGACACAGTGGCTGCAACGATGGGCTAAGGTATAGCAGGGATCGTGAGGCTGGCACAGGACTGGGCAGTGTTTCGTTCTGTCGTACATAGGGCTGCTGTGAGTCAGAGATGACAGCATCTAACAACAACAACAACACATAGGAATAG
>NW_006921685.1:2656777-2658291 GCF_000298275.1 Orycteropus afer afer
CCTTTTTTGCAAAACCAAGAACGAGAACATAGGTTTACTCTACAGGTGATATTTTATACTCATTTTGACATAGACTCAATAGCACAATTAATGGAGATTAACTTTTTTTTTTTTTTCATTTTTAGCATGCCAAAAGTCAAGCACTACAAAGTGATGAGCATAGGAAAAAACTACACTATTGAACTGGAAAAACCTGTGAGTAGATATTTCTTTCTTGTTAATGTTCTCCTAATTCCTGGCAAACTTACTTTATGGACTCTAAGGAAAGATGGAAAAATAGATTTCTTGCCTAGCAACCTAGTG
This sequence comes from Orycteropus afer afer, assembly GCF_000298275.1. Classification (NCBI taxonomy): domain Eukaryota; kingdom Metazoa; phylum Chordata; class Mammalia; order Tubulidentata; family Orycteropodidae; genus Orycteropus; species Orycteropus afer. The sequence goes on from NW_006921685.1 coordinate 2,657,081, forward strand.
CTGGTGAAAAAAAAGCAGCAGATATCCAGAGTGAGGAGTGAGATATAAGAACAGTCAGATGAAGCAGAATAAAAGATAATCCATTTGCAACTATTCTTTCTCTGCAAGACTTTATTAACATAATTGCTTCTGAGAGAGAAAAAAAAAATTCTTTCCTAAATTTCATTTATTTTGTTATTGTTGAGAATATGCAGAGCAAAATATACACCAATTCAGCAGGGTTGTGTACAATTTAGTGACATTGATTACATCCTTTGAGTAGTGCAACCATTCTTACTTTCTTTTTCTGAGTTTTTCCTCTATCGTTAAGAAAAACTGATCCTTAATATTCTTATCTAATATTTTGTGTGGCTGTTGTCAACTTGGTCTCATAAAGATAATTTTTAGAAGAGCATAATGCTCAAGGCAGACCTTTTTTACTACATAAACTCAATTATTGTCTAGTTTTAAGATAACTTCAGAAGGGGAAGTTTTTTACTAGGTAAAGCTAAATTATTGTTTGGTTTTATGATGCACTTAACTTTTTTATAAAAAATACATTTTATTGAAATATAATTTATGTACAGTGAAATATACAAAACTAAATTGACATGGGTCAATGTATTTTTTTTTTCAGTATTCCCTTCCCACCCCTCCCACCCCTGGCAACCAACAAAGAAAGTTTCCCTCCATATATAAACCTTCCCAGACCCTCTACAACAATGGCTAATACTATATTTATCCATCTGTGATTGATTGATTTCAGTCAGCATGTTGTTGTTGTTGTTGTTATGTGTTGAGTCAGCCCCGACTCATAGCAACCCCTCCTTGGCAGTATCACTACAGAAGTAGATTGCCCTATCTTCCTTCCCAGGAGTGGTTGGTGGGTTTGAACCGCCAGCCTTCTGGTTAGCAGTCAGCATAAGGTTCTCCAAATTCATCCATATTGTGGGGTTTTGCAGACTCTACATTATTCTTTAGTGCTTCATAGCATTCCATTGTGTGTATGTACCATAGTTTGGTCATCCACTCTTCCCCTATAAATCTTAGAGATAAGTCCCTTGCCAGATAAGTAATTATCAGCAAATATGAATTTGTTGCTGTCATTTTTGTTATGTGCTTTTTCATTGTGTCTATTTCTTTGTTCCATACAATTCTATGCTGAGCTCATTTTGTTTATGTTATCACTTCCTTCATTGCTATTGTTTTAGTATTTGCTGAATATTTATGCT
>NW_006921685.1:2663226-2676510 GCF_000298275.1 Orycteropus afer afer
TACTCACTGTTTTCATTCAGGTTTTTCCATTAGTTGGTGCCTAATCCACTTCTGTATAGTTCCTTTCAAAGCTCAGGGCTCCAGGATTATCTTCTGCATTTCTGTCAATTGTTTTTTCTTTCCTTTGTTGAAGAGAGTCTGTATTGCTTGTCTGCCTATTCTTCCATCTTACCGGAAGTCCCCCTTAACTTTTTTTTAAGGTTTAAAGATTATCTCAGGGGAATAGTTTCTGGGGTTCATCTACCCTCTATGGCTCTAAAAAGCCTAGAGTCCATGAGAATTTGAAATTCTGTTCTGCATTTCCCCCCTTTTTATCAAGATTTTTGTATCAAGTCTTTGATGAAAATATTTAGTAATGGTTTCTGGGCACCATCCAGTTCTGGTATTAGGCAAAGAGGTAGTTGTTCATGGAGACAATTAGCCACACATTCCTTATCCTCCTCCTATTCTTGTCTCTCTTTCCTCTGTTGCTCCAGGTGAACAGATACCAATTCTTGTGTCATGGATGGCCACTTGCAAGCTTTTAGGACCCTAGACATTATGTAACAAACTAACAGGTAGAACCGAGGCACTCAATATGTTATTAGGGCAATTAAATGGGATGTTACATGAAACCATGAACCTAAACCTCCAAACCAAGGAACCAAATCCTGTGAGGTGTTTGGTTGTACATAAGCAGCCTCAGCTGCTACTCTTTCTTTTTTGGCATTTTAAAAATATGTCTATCACACAACTTTTACCCATTCAGCTTTTGACAGATGTACAACTTATTGATAGCAATTATAATAATCAGCTGTGCAACACTACCCCCAATAAATGTGATTTTTCCATCACTGTTAACTCCCCTTTCTTCCTTCTTCCTGACTTTGGTAACTATTAATACACTTTGGTCTATATAAACTTTCCTTTTCTTATCTTTTATAGAAGTGTGATCATACAATATTTGTTCTTTTGTGATTGGTTTATTTCACTCAGCATACTGTCTTCAAGCTCTACACTGTATCAAGACTTATTTCTCCTACTGGCTGAGTGGTATTCTTCTGCATGTATGTACCACATTTTGTTTATCAATTCCACTGCTGATGAACATTTAGATTGTTTCTACCTTTTGGCTACTATGAATAGTGCTGCAATGAACATTGGCATACAAGTCTCTTTTTGAGTCAGTGCTTTAAAGCCTTTTGGGTATATGCCTAGGAGTGGAATTTTGTCATATGGTAGTTTTATTTTTCATATTTTGAGAAACCATCACATTGTTTCCCACAATGGCTGCACCATTTTGCACTCCCACCAGCAATGGATAAAGCGTTGAAATTCCACACATCCTTGCCTATATATATATAATATATATTTAAATATATATATATTATTCTAGTCATCCTAGTGGGAATAAAATGGTATCTCATTGTAGTTTTGATTTTTCATCTATCTGATGGTTAATCATGCTGAGCATCTTTTCATGTGTTTGGTGGCTATTTGAATGTTCTTTCTGGTGAAATGTCTATTCAAATCCTTTGCCCATTTTATGGTTGGGTTATTTATCTTTTTGTTGTTAAGTTGTCAAGGTTTTATATATATTTTGACTATTAGATTCTTATTGGATATATGGGTTCTAACAATATTCTCCCAGTCAGTAGCTTGTCTTTTTTCTCTTTTTTTTTTTTGTAAAGACTTTTAATGAACACAAGTTTTTAATTTTGATGTGGTCCCATTTATTTTGTCTTTTGCTGTTTGGGCTTTTATTATATTAGGTAATCCATTGTTTAAAGCTTACCTGGCAGCATTGTCCCTGCATTTTTTTCTAAGAATTTTATGGTTTTAATTTGCACATTTAGGTCATTAATCCGTTTTGAATTTGTGTATGGTGTGAGTCATAGAAGTGGTTTCATTTTTCTGGATGTGAAAATCTAGTTTTCCCAGCACCATTTATTCTATTTTTTTAACTTTTTATTGTAATTTGGGTGAAATTTTACAAAGAAATTTCATTTTATATTCAACAGTTCAGACACATTTTGTTTTGTGACACTGATTACAACACTCACAATGGAACAACTCTCTTCTCACATCTTCCCTGTGGTTACCCTTTCCCTATGTCCTGCTTGCCTATGCATTCTTGCCTCCCTAGATTCCTCCCTGTGGAAATGTTGCCCTTCTGATCTCTCATAGCCAATTGTTCTAAAGAGTGCATCTCCCTGGTGTAGTTGTTCCTCTTGTAGGGTTGTCTACTGTTTGAGAGGTAAGCCATGGGAGGAAGTCCAATTCCCGGTCAAAGGGTGACTAAAGGCTATATTCCTGGGGGTCTCACCAGTTTCTATCCAATCAATAATCCTTGTCTTTTTTATGTTTTTGAATTTAGTTTCACATCTTTTATCCAGCTATATCCAGGGTCTCTAATTTTGATCCCTTTCTGAGTGGCTGACATTGGTAGCCACACACCATATACTTCTGGTCTCAGGGTCATAGAGGCTGAGGTTCCCATGGTCCATTAGTCCTTTGCACTAATTGTTTCCATGTGTTTTTTATTTTCTTCATCTCTGATCCAGACAAGGAAAATCAATAGTTGCATCTTAGATGGGCACTTGTAAGCTTTTAAGACCCCAGTTTCTAGTCATTTGTTGGTTGAGAAAAAAAAAAAAATATTTTGTTAAACATGTTTTGTATTCTCCAGTTAAAAGGATTTAAATGTGCCTACTTCTAAAGAGAGAGCTCTAGTACTGTAACACTCAACTTTCAAACATTCAGAAATCTCATCTTAATAGCAATAGGTATTAAGCAATAGGTAGGATGTAGAACAATATTTTTGTGTACTAATTTGTGTCAATTGAGCTTGATTGCCCCCTCAATCATGGTCCAAGCCCACAAGCCCAGTGACTCGCTCCCTCAAGGTGCTTAGTTATGGCTAAGAAGTTATCTTAATTAGCTCTATGATGCATATGGGTGCTCTATGATGCATAAGGGTGCTTTTTATAGCACATACAAATATGTATGAAGGAATATTATCAGCCAAACTTATTTGTGGTCATGAGTATATTCCCATTCACCTACCCATTCCTGATCTTCTTGCCTCTTTATCTACCAGCGTCATTAATTGAAGAGCTCTTCTTTCCCCATTGAACAGACTTAGCATCTTTCTCAGAAATGTTTCTCAGTTGAACATATCTGCTTTGAGCATGATGTATGCTCTTTTAAGAACTATGTATGTGGGATTAAATGGGCAGCGGTAACTAAAAGTATTAGACAGGACTCTTATGGAGGAGTGAGTTTATGCCAATTAAGGTAGAACTACTCAGAAAAAGAGGGTGAGAATGGTTGCACAAATCAAAGGATATAATCAGTATCACTAAATTGTACATTTAGAAACTATTGAATTGGTGTGAGTTTTGCTGTGTATATCCTCAACAACAAAATAAATGAAAATTAGGAAAAAAAATCAGTTGGCCAAAGATTTGTTGGTTGAGAAAAAAAAAAAAAAATTTGTTAAACATGTTTTGTATTCTCCAGTTAAAAGGATTTAAATGTGCCTACTTCTAAAGAGGGAGCTCTAGTACTGTAACACTCAACTTTCAAACATTCAGAAATCTCATCTTAATAGCAATTACCAGTGAATAAAGAAGGATATCTGCAAACCCTCTCCTACCCTAGCTGACTTATCATGAAGCTAATGATATAATCATAAGTGACTGTGTTTGGCACAAAGCAAATACTTTACATTTATCATCTAGGTTAATCCTTATCATCATCCCAAGGTTGATATTATCATGCCTTTTCTTTAGATGAGAAAACTGGTTTTTACACTGTCCTCAACCAATAAGCATGTGGTGATGTGGCCTAAGTTCCAGGATGCTGAAAAAGTGTAACACAGCTCTGTGATCCTAGACTGAGGTAGTGGGGAGATGGTGCCAGGAAGGGTATCTCTGATACCACTTCAATTGAACTTAAATATTCATAATATTTCTTTAAAAGTGAGGTAAGGAGGCGGGGGCTCGGCCGGTAAAAGATGAGCTGGCTGTTTAGGAAAGAAGTGCCCGAGCCTGCTCCTTCTCCTCCATAGCTTCCCCTTCAGCTGGACGACTCCAAATTGTAGCACGGGTTTCCAGCTTCTCAGTAAACGATTAGTGGTCAAATTGGTCTCCGCGGAAGCGGTGGCAAGACCCTCCTGCCTTCCAGTCACAGCTTTAGGACCCACGAGAAGAGCCGCCGCCTATTTTTCTCCGGACAGGGAGAGGACACCTAGTTCCCAGCGAGATGGGCAGCTCTCAGAAAAAGCTCACACAACTGAAGAATGGAGACTATTGCATATATTAAAAGTATATTGAAAGGAAAATAAGAAAGCCAGGATAACTCAGGATGGATCAGGCTAGATCTAGAGCAGATGGTGGTGGTGGTGAGGATGCCTCATCTGAAGACCATAATCACCACGAAAATGAGAGAAGATGGCAGCAAGAGCGTCTCTACCGAGAAGAAGCCTATTACCAGTTTATCAATGAACTCGGTGATGAAGATTACCGGCTAATGAGAGACCATAATCTTTTAGGCACCCCTGGAGAAGTAACATCAGAAGAACTACAGCAGCGGTTAGATGGAGTCAAGGAACAGCTAGCATCCCAGCCTGACTTGAGAAACAGAGAAAGTGGGACAAATCCCAGAGACTCAGAAGTCCCTCGAGAAAGCTCAAATGAAGATTCCCTGTTAAAATGGTTGAACACCTTTCGTCGTACCGGAAATGCAACTCGAAGTGGACAAAATGGAAACCAGAGTTGGAGAGCTGTGAGTCGTACAAACCCAAACAGTGGTGAGTTTTGGTTTAGTTTGGAAATCCACATAAATCATGAGAATAGAGGATCTGAAATTTATGGAGAAGATGATACAGGCAGCATTCCACTCTCAGACGTTAGCAGAGATCCTGGTAGAAATAGACATCAGATATCAAGCAGTCCTGTAGCTAGGCAAACAAGAAGCCAAACTTCAGTGAGTTTCAGTGGTAATAATTCCAACATGCCAAAGGTCTAGGCTTGGTTCAAGGGGGCAGAATTCAGCAGAAGTATCTTCCTCAACGTTGGGAGGATTAAGAAGTGGGGTTGGGGAACCAGTTGGCATTCCCAGGACTCATACTCCCCGTGCTAATTTCAGTGATCACACAGACCAACCAGGGGCTCATGAACTCAGACAAAGGGAGGGGCAGTGATTTGGAGCAGCACATGTTTGGGAAAACGGGGCTAGAACTAATGTCACAGTGAGGAATACAAACCAAAGATTAGAGCCAATAGGATTATGGTCTTCCTTCAGTAGTAGAAGCCGTTCACCAATCCAGAGACAGAGTGACACCGCTCATCATAGTTCACAAAGGGAAAGCAGGCCTTCACAGCACATCACTAGAAGTTCTGTTAGGAAGAGAGGGGTAACTCGTGAGCGTGATAGGGACCCCAGAGTTACTCCATACACCCCATTCTCTAATTCAAGACTTGTGTCAAGAACTACCGTGGAAGAAGGAGAAGAACCCACCAGGTCCTCTTCTCCTGTGCGACGACATCCAACAGTCACCCTGGACCTTCAAGTCAGAAGGATGCGCCCTGGAGAAAACAGAGATCAGGACAGTATTGCAAATAGAACCCGATCCAGAGCAGGACTAGCAGAAAATACAGTCACTCTTGAAAACATTGGTGGGGGCTTTCGCCGAACCATTTCCCGTTTAGAGCAGTCAGGGATTCGAACCTATGTTAGTACCATAACAGTTCCTCTCCGTAGAGTTTCTGAGAATGAGCTTGCTGAGCCCTCCTCAGTGGCTCTGCGGTCAATTTTAAGGCAGATCATGACTGGATTTGGAGAATTGAGTTCTCTAATGGAGGCTGAATCTGAGTCTGAGATTGAGAGCGGTGGTCAGCATTTACCAGAGATGCCCTCAGACCTGAGGGGCTTAGGCACAGTCACCGGTAGCAGCCAGCACAGCGACTGGCAGGCCCAAGAAGACAGCACTGGAATGCATGTTGACAGTGACACCAGCCAGCCTCATGCCCAGCGAGGTGACGGTAGAGGTGACAGGCAGCCGAGGAGTGCAGACAGTGTAGTGGAAACTGGAGCACTACCTATCCTTCGCCTTGCTCACTTCTTTTTACTCAGTGAGGGGGATGGTGACGATCGCATACGGGGTTTAACCAAAGAGCAAATTGACAATCTTTCCACCCGGAACTATGAGCATAACGGTACTGACAGTGAGCTAAGCAAAGGCTGTAGTGTGTGTATCAGTGACTACGTGACTGGAAACAAACTCAGGCAGCTCCCTTGCATGCATGAATTCCACATCCACTGTATCGATCGCTGGCTCTCGGAGAACTGGACGTGTCCGATTTGCCCGCAGCCTGTGCTAGGGGGTCCGGCGTAGCCAACAGCGGAGGACGCGGTGGCCCCTGTTCAAATATTGCGTTTCAGAGGTGCTGCCTGTGCGAGCATTCTCTTGTTGACTGACTCGTGACGAATGAACCAGGATGCAATATAACAGATTACAATTTGAACTGTTGTTTTGTGTGTGCGTGTTTTTAACTTGTGAAGAAAGGAAATTTATATAAATTTCAAAGGCAAACATTAAATTATCTAAAAGTACAGAGGAGTTCATATTGCTAGAACCAAATAACCTTGAGAATGTTTTTATTTCGGTAATTTTGTCCTGCTAAACACTTTTGTATCTGCAGACTTTAGCGGGTAGAAGATCAGTCTTCTTTTTCTTAGGACTCCAGCAGGCTTTTCTGGGACTTTAATGTTTCGTGTACTCTGTCCACACATGGACATCCAAATAAGCCTTTCGTTAACTTTTTATGATAAAGACAATGTCTTTTCGTGGAAGAGTGGCTGGATGTTTGCTAAATGAATGTAAATTACTTGAAATGTTCTGCAGACCATATGTGTGTATATATAGAAAGAGAATTTTTAGGTTTAATTTCCAATCTGAAAATGACCACTTTGGTTCTTATTTAAGCTCGTTGGCTATTTCTGCATCTGGCACAATGCTAATATTGGCAGGAACATCTCTGGGAAGACGTAGATTAAGGTGTCATTTAAAAATAGAGATAATTTACTGGTGCGTCTCTGACAATCTGACTTATAAGACAAGCAATATGTAATATTGAATGAGTATTTTTCTTTATTCAGAAATGGAAAATGGAAGCTTTAGTATGTAGAGGTTATTTAACTTCAGTTCAGCCTTTTTGGTGACTTTTTTGGAAAGTGCAAATAATTCCTTGGGTTATTAAGTAAGGTACATAATATGCATGGTTTCTTGAATTTAGTTTTAAAATCTAAAATGTCTAAACAGAATCAAATGCATAGATGTGTTGAGTTCACTTGGAGGCCAAATTAAAAACAAACAAACAAACAACCTTCTAATAAAGCAAAAAGCCTTTTGAGAGAATATAAACTTTATATAAACACAAAGTATGCATTAAAGATCTATTTTTAACAATAAAAATAAATAAATAAAAGTGAGGTAATAGTTCCTCTGCCACTGCTTATTATTTTGATCAAATTGAAGGGACAGTATGATTAAATTTCTTATGTTTTGACCATAACCCTTAGAGTGCAGTAGTGACCTGTGCCAAAGCAAAGCAGCTGCTGTTGCATACCCCCTCATACCTTTGCCATAAATGCCTCTCAGAACTTCTAATTTGTCAAACCTGTGCCTGACTAGGCTTTTTCAAATATTTGAATGAAGGAGGCAGAGATCTGTTACTAAAGGATAATCCAGATAATCAGTAACTGGAGGCATGGTCAGAGAAGAAGGTCCACTGCAACGGGTGAATGGGGGTTCATGTATCTTATAGTCCACACTGTAAAGAAGGGAGCTCTGGTAGCATAGTGGCTAAGTCACTTGCCTGCTAACCAGACGGCTGGCGGTTCAAACCCACCAGCCACTCCTCGGAAGGAAGGTTGGGCAATCCTACTTCCGTAGTGATACTGCCTCGGAAACCCAAGGAGGGGTCGCTATGAGTCGGGGCCAACTCGACGGCACATAACAACAACAACAACAACTGTAAAGAAGGCTGACAGCCTCCATAATCCTTTCACCTATTATCCTCCCCAACCCTACATTACAATTAGGTTATCTTTTTGTGAATTCTTATCCCTCTTTGTAATTACTCTGGATATCCAGATTCAACCTGATTTCACTTGTATAAAAATATTGGTTTAGAGGATTGTGACACATTCAGTTACTCCAATACAAGTAAAATATCCTTTTACAATTAAATATTAAAATGTGTATATTCTCTGGCTTTAAGCATTCTTTGGTGTCAAGAAGAAAAAGAGACTATAGCTAACAAGCAAAACTAAACTTATTATAAGGACACAGGAAGCACACAAAATGGTTGAAGACTAGAAAACCTTGAGGGACTAGAAAGCCATTGCTTGTACTAAGAACCTTTGATTAGGATGTTGCTATCTTTCCTTGTTCCTCACATCAAGATTCAAATTTCAAAATGGGAACATTTCTTGGCCTAGCTTGAGTTCCATTCTAATTCCTTAATTGAGTAGAGAGCAGAGTACCAAATTATTGTTTACTAGACTGTATCCAGCCCGTAGGGGATAATTACTCAACAGGATATTGCATATGGTTAGAAAGGGGAAATAAAACATTTGTATAGTATATTAGTTAGGATTCTGCAGGGAAATGGAACCAATAAGATACACAATTATCTATCTTTATATACACGTATATGTCTTTGCATACTGTCAAGTCTATTCTGACTCATAGTGAACTACTATGGCAGAGTAGAACTGCCCCATAGAGTTTCCTAGGTTGTAATCTTCACGGGAGTTCAGTAGGTATTTTCTCTCAGAGTGGCTGATAGGTTCAATGCATTAAACTTGTTGTTAGTGGCACTTAACCACTGTGCTCCATTAATGTGGGCTCCATTAGATAGATAGATAGATAGATATTTAAAGGAATTGACTGGGTCACTTGATAGTTGTAAGGAATGTTGTTGCATTGTTGTTATGTGCTGTTGAGTCAGACCCAACTCATAGCTACCCCTCCTTGGGTTTCTGAGGCAGTATCACGACAGAAGTAGATTGCCCCATCTTCCTTCTGAGGAGTGGCTGGTGGGTTTGAACTGCTAGCCTTCTGATTAGCTACCAGAGCTCCTGTCGTAAGGAATGGCAAGTCCAAATCTGTAATTTAAGATACAGGCTAGAAACTCTGGCACTCTGTGTCCAAAAGCAGAAGGCAAGGAGATGGGCTGGGAACACTAGCAAGATAGCTATTGTACAGCCTTGAGGAAGAACTGAAAATTTCAATATTTCCTCTTACAGCCTTTAACAGATTGGATGAGGTCCACCCCATTATTGAGAGTAATCTCCTTTAGTGACTTAATTGTAAATGTTAATCACACCTTCAAAATACCTCCGCAGCAACATCTAGGCTAGTGTTTAACCAAACAATTGGATGCCATAGCCAGTCAAGTTGATAAAAAAAATTAACCACCAAAGACAGGCAAAAACATTGGGGTCTAGTGTTGCCATAACAACAACAACAAAAAAAAGCAAACTACAAATGGATGGTTTTAAAGACCAAGAATTAATTTTCTGGGAGTCTTGAAGTCTGCGTTCAAGGTGTTGGCTCTAGGGGGAGGTCTTTGTTTCTTTTGTCACATAGTGCCTGTCTTGCCCACATGTGCCATTTTGTGTCTGTGTTCTCCTTTATAAGACACCATTTAGAAGGGATTAAGTTTAGGATTCACCCAATTTTGGTATGACCTCATTAATATAAGAAAAATTCTATTTCCAAACAAAATTTCATTCATAAGAACAGGGATTGAGATTTCAATATATACTTTTTTTTTTTTTTTGGAGGGGGGTGGCACACAATTAAAAACACATAGCCATTCAGCAAGCCATTTAAGTGAGATATTGACACAATTATCTGGAGGTCAGGAAATATAGTAATCTCCATTAAATTTCAGTTGAGCTTTCTCTCCCTCTCTATATATTTAGGTGATATTGAATCTTCAATCTCTCTTTCTTTCTTTTTTTTTTTTTTTAATACAGGTGACACTCCCAAATCTTTTCAGTGTCATTGATTATTTTGTGAAGGAGACTCGAGGAAATTTAAGACCATTTATATATTCAACTGATGAAAACTTTGGTATGTTCTTCATTTCACTGCTATGTTAAGTAAAACAAAGCAATCAAAAAAACCTCTGCTTATTACTTGTAATACCAGCCAGGTAGAAACACTTGTTTAGCCTTTAATTTATCTATTTGTCAACAACTCTGTGAAAATATAGGAGCTTTAATGTGTCGTGATATCTTGAGTTATTGAATAGGCCCATTCTAGCCCTGAGGCATATTGTGTCTAGAAATTTTGTTTCATCATTTTTGCCTTTATCAAACAAGTTCAGTGATAAGGGAAAAACAAAAACAAAAATAAAACTTACTGCCATCTAGTTGATTCTAACTCATAGCAACCTCCTTTGGGTTTCCAAGGCAGTAAATCTTTACAGAAGTAGATTGCCCATTTTCTTTCCATGGAGTGGCTGGTGGGTTTGAACCACCAAGTTTCTGGTTAGCACCAAATTTATATAGAGTCATGCAAACCAAATAGGGAATTTAAAGGAATGGTATGTCAGCAATATCAAATGCTCCAGACAGGTTAAAATAGATGAAGATTAAGGAGAGACTATGGCAATCAGCTATTAAACAGTAGATAATATAAGAGATTGATGCCAAGAAATTTGAAATACAGCTACTTGGCCAACCGACTGGAAGAGATCCATATATGTGCCCATTCCAAAGAAAGGCAATCCAACAGAATGAGGAAATTATTGAACAATATTATTAATATCATAAGCAAATATATTTGCTGAAAATAATTAAAAAATGGTTGCAATGGTACATAGACATGGGACTGTCAGAAATTCAAGTCATTTTTGGAAGAGGAAGTGGAACGAGGGATATCATTGCTGATGTCAGATGTAGCTTAGCTGGAAAGGAAAGAATACCAGGATGATGTTCACCTGCATTTTATTGACTAATGCAAAGGCATTTGACTGTGTGTATCATAAATTATGTATAATATCGCAAAGAATGGGAATTCCAGAACACTTAACTGTGCTCACAAGGAATCTGTATGTAAACCAAGAGGCAGTCAGTTGTCTGAACAGAACAAGGGGATACTGCATGGTTTAAAATCAGAAAAGGTGTGTGTCAGGTTGTATCCTTTCACCATACTTATTCAATCTGTATGCTCAGCAACTAATCTGAAAAACTGGACTATATGAAGAAGAACACAAGACTGGAGGAAGACTCAATAACAACCTATGATATGCAGATGACACAATCTTGCTTGCTGAAAGTGAAGATGACTTAAAGCCTTTACTGATGAAGACTAAAACTCTAGCCTTCATTCAGTATGATTACACTTAACATAAAAAAAAAAAAAAAAAAACAACCTCACATGGGGACCAAGAAGCAACATCATGATAAATGGAGAAAAAAATTGAAGTTGTCCAAGACTAGATTTTACTTGGATCCACAATCAACAGTTATGGAAGCAGCAGCAAAGAAATCAGGCATCATATTACACTGGGCAAATCTGCTGCAAAAGACCTCTTTAAAGTGTTTAAGAGGGATTCAAAATGGAGGCTCTGCAGTGAGCAGCACATTTTTTTTTTCCCCCTCTGGCATCTAAGGACTTTGAAAACTAGGTACGACAGTTTGAATTAGGAACTTTGGTGCTCTGAACAGCTCACTGAATTAGAGTGCACCAAACACAGAAAAGCAGAATTAGAGGAAAGGCACAGGGAGATTATTTAGGAAAGAGCTACTGCCGGAGGATGGACGGGCACCCGAGAGAGACCATTGGAAACCTTTTGGGGCAGTCATGACTGCCAAGCAAGGGAGGCCGCCTGAGATCCCTGAGCCAAGAACAAAGTCACCTTATAGCAGCTTACCAGCAACCACTACAATATCCCAGCGGGCAGCAGCAGAGACCTGCCTCCAGCAGCTGATTTTTATTGGTAATTTGGGTGGTCTGGGTGCAGGTGGACACGGGCACACTGCTAGATTCAGGTAGAGATGTGACTGTTGTGCCAGAAAGGCTAGCTCCCTCCCCTCCCAGTGGATCACAGAGTGGGCTTGGGTCAGACTAGGAGACGCCGTGCTTTTCTTTGCCATGGTTATCGAGACTGCAGGTCACTAGCAGGTTCTCCCCCGACTCCACCACAGCTAAAATTGCACGCATCTTTGGCGCCACAGGTGGGCGGTATCACAGACAAACTCCAGAGCCAACCATTACCGGTCTGGTGGGATTGTGTCAGCACCGCGGGCAGACAGGGCACAGAGAGCAAAAAAACTGCAGCTGAGCGTGGTCCCACGAATTTTGCCTTGGAGCCGTGCTTTGGCGCTATGGGGCCGTGGAGGCGGGGTCTTTGAGTGTGCTTGAAATTGGCAGAAATTTGTGACGCTCTAACAATAGGAATCTTTCCTGAGGTTGAGCTGCAGTCTTGCAAATAAATATGTCATCAATAATAGCCTGCTCAGGTACTCCCCTGACTCCAACACACCTGAAATTATGTGCATCTTTGGCGCTGCAGGTATGCAGTATCACAGACAAACTCCAGAGCCGGCCATTAGCAGTCTGGCGGGATTGTGTCAGCACTGCAGGCAAATGGGACATGGAGTGCAAAGAAACCACAGCTGGGGGTGGTCCTGTGAATTTTGCCTTGGAGCCACACTTTGGCACTGTGGGACAATGGAGGTGGGGTCTTTGAGGTGTGCCTGAAATTGGCGGAAATTTGTTACCCTCTAACAATAGGAATCTTTCCTGAGGTTGAGCCATCGTCTTCCAAATAAATACATCATCAATAATAGCCTGCTCAAAGCCCTAAAAACCAACCCTAACAACACCAAGCTTTCTTTCTTCTGCTCCCAACTTCTCGGCAATTAACTTCATTCATTCAATAGAAGAAACTATATTCAGCCACTTACCATAAAACCTCCTGCTTTGAACTCTAAACCCTCTTTACGAAAAACAGAAACACATATCCACACTACACACAGTGATTCCACCATCACAAATAAAACAGAACAGCGACCCAACACACCTGAATCAATAATAAAATAAAACACATCAGCTTCACCTTTTCAAAATATTAAACCATAAAACCAAGACAAAACAAATCAACACATAATCAGCACCTACAGACAACCTAAAGAAACAGTGCTCTACCAGATTCCAAGGGCTTAAGAAGAGGTTCTGCTTTCCAGTAACCCCAAGAACTCTCTGGACCTGTACTACAC
>NW_006921685.1:2702671-2706907 GCF_000298275.1 Orycteropus afer afer
GCCCCATCTTCCTTCTGAGGAGTGGCTGGTGGGTTTGGACCGCCAGCCTTCTGGTTAGCAGTCAAGTGCCTTAGGCACTATGCTACCAGAGCTCTCATAAGAGAACTTTTACTCCAGTATAAAGGCAGAAGTCAGACTGCAAGATAAGAAGGAGTGAGTGGGTGATGAAGAACTATAGATGAAGATATTAGTCAGGACTGCCTACAGAATTTATGGGCTTTTTGTTCATAATTACTCAGAATTTCAAAATGGTGATGTTGTTGCTGTTAGGTGCTGTCGAGTCAGTTCCTACTCATAACAAACCTTCATATAGCAGAATGAAATAGTACCCAATAACATGTCCAACGGACACATGACAAAGTCTCACCAGCCTCACTTGTAAGGAATATTCTGGTTGTTACTTCTTCAAAACATATTTGCTCAAATGAACAGAAATGGTGATAGCAAAACAATAATCCAAGCACAAAGCCTGGTGTATCTGCTAGGTAGTAGCACCTTGAAACTGGCTGAGTTATACTCCAGTCTTTGGCAGAGCAGGGCAGGCTGGATGCGGTAGCTTCTCTCTATCATTTGAAGCAATTTTTGGTGCATATGGTCATTTGACAAGCTGTAAACAGGAGATTTAATAAAGTATCTCCAATTTGTTTGGATTTCACAGTTACCCAAATAAGTCTGTGTTCCTACGGATTATAATAGAAATAACCTTAATTGGCTACTTGTATCAGGAACATATCTGGAAAATCTCACAAATTAAAAAGACTGTAAGTTTAAAAGTCCAAATTCTTCTTAAAACATGGCTATAATTCCTCTGATGTCAAATAACTAAAAAGAAAACAAAGAATCTCAGAGACTTAAGAACTTCAGAAAATTATCCAATACAGTGTTTTACTGTGTGCGAATCATCTCTATTCAGTATTTAAAAATAAATAAATAAATCGAGATATTCATTCAACTTATTTGAACATTTAAAATGATGGAGGTGGAGGTGGTCATTGATATTTGAGGCAGCACAGTTCACTTCCTGAAGCTATCTTTTAATTAGGTTTTTTAGATTTATTACATTTTATGGTTGTGTTAGGAGCCCTGTGGTACAGTGATTAAGTGCTTGGCTACTAAGCAAAATGTCAGTGGTTCAAACCCACCAGTTGCTCTGTGGGAGAAAGATGTAGCAGTCTGCTTCTATAAGGATTTGTTGTTGTTGTTGTTGTTATGTGCCTTCGAGTCAGCCCTGACTCATAGCGACCCCTCCTTGGGTTTCCGAGGCAGTATCACTACGGAAGTAGGATTGCCCAACCTTCCTTCCGAGGAGTGACTGGTGGTTTGAACCGCCAGCCTTCTGGTTAGCAGTCAAGTGCCATAGCCACTATGCTACCAGAGGATTTATAGCCTTGAAAATCCTATGAGGAGTTCTACTCTGTCCTAAAATGTCGCTGGGTTGGAATCAACTCGACAGAAACAAGTTAAATTTTTTTTTTAATAGTTGGTTTATTTCTAATATTTTATTGTTTGTTTTTTGGTGTCATGTGTTATTTCCTCTGTTCCCCTATCCTACTGCTTCTTGGATAATCTTAATACTCTTCAGTATACTATTTTAATTTTTCTATTAGAAATTTGGCTAGAAGTCACCTCATAGGCACAGTTGTAACTGCTTTTAAGTCTTTGATAATCTCAACATCTTGGTTATTTTAGTGCTATTATTTGTTGATGGTCCTTTTCCCTGTGAATGAATTGGTTACATATTCCTGGTTCTTTGTATATCAAGTAATTTTGGAGTATATCCTGAACATTTTGTCATGAGCCTCTGGGTTCTATTACAATTTTCCGGAGTTTTTTTTTTTTAAGCGGACAATCTTGATTAAATTCAGATCCAAATTCTATCTTGCTTTTTGTGAGAAGAGGTCTGAATATTTTTTTTTTTAAATATTTAAAAAATATTTTAAAATATATTTTGTTATACTTTGATACTTTGTTATACTATTTGGGCTTGTCTCATGCAGGTGTCATTCAGAAATTTGCCTGGGTTTATACCTTAGTTCAGGCCTCAATGCCTTTGCTATGTGCTTTGTATATGTTATTTGCATGTACAGTTCAGTGGTAAGCCAGAACTTGTGTTGCTTCATACACAGAATTATGGAATGCTCTTATCCAACTCACTTATTTCTAGGATTTTCCCCACATTTCTGTTCCCAAGGGGCTTTGGTTTGGGTTTCCAAGATAAGAAGATGGATTTCCTAAGAATTGTATCCACTTGTGCTGTAATATAGTTCTATGAAGCTTGGGCTGCCATTGGGGCAAAGAAGTTAGAGGAAAAGACAAAACAAAACTGGGATTTCCTTTCCCTTCCACTTTCTTCAGACTACCAAAAACCAAAACCAAACCCACTGCCATTGAGCCAATTCCAACTCATACTGATGCCCATTGAGTTTCCAAGGATGTAAATCTTTATGGAAGTAGATTACTTCATCTTCCTCCCATGGAGCAGCAGCAGGTGGGTTTGAACTGCCAACCATCTTGTTAGCAGCCAAATGCCTTACCCATTATGCCACCATCAGAATACAGGGCTCCCCTTTTTCCTTGTTCCTCTGGCTAGAAAGATGTGTTTTCTCTTGGGGTTTAGGTGTGCATGTTGCCACTGCCTAAGAACAGCTCCTTGACTTGGGGTCACCCTTGAGGGCAGAGTCAGTAGATAAAAAGTAACTACAGAATAGAAAGAAATAGCCCAAAAATGGGCTGTTCATGAACATATCAATGCTTTCATAAATAGACACCCAGGGTACTACTGCACTGTGACTGGATTGGTTCAATTTGCTTTGTGATTAATAAGAAATCACTCAACCTCTCTGCACATTCCTTTTTTATATATATAAAATAAAGACTGTTGTTGTTGTTGTTATGTGCCGTCAAGTCGGACTCAACTCATAGCGACCCCTCCTTGGGTTTCCGAGGCAGTATCACTACGGAAGTAGATTGCCCCATCTTCCTTCCGAGGAGTGGCCGGTGGATTTGAACCACCAGCCTTCTGGTTAGCAGTCAAGTGCCTTAGCCACTATGCTACCAGAGCTCCCAAATAAAGACTAGGGGATGACATATCAAAGGATGGAATTATAAGGGTACATGAGGAGAGACTTCAAATAACCTGACTCTTCTGCCAAATTATGTTTTTCCTTCAAAAGCAGAAAAATAATGGATGAGTATACTGGAAAAGTAAATGACAGTGAAATAGAACTTCCAAAAACAAGTTACTAAAATGTAAAAATGTTAAAGCCCATCTTGAGAAACAATGCTGAATTTTTTTTTTTTTTAACTTTTTATTGTAAGTTGGGTGAAAGTTTACAGAGCAAATTCATTTTTCATTCAACAATTTTGTTTTGTGATACTCATTTTGTTTTGTGATATTGATTACAATCCCCACAATATGACAACTCTCTTCCTACTTCCTCGTTGCTACATTTTCCCTGTATCCTTTCCTACGCATTCCTGCCTTCTGAGCTTTCTCCTTGCACAAATACTGCCCTTCTGATCTTCCACGGTTGATTGTTCTAAGGAATGCACCTCTCAGTAATTGTTCACCTCAAAGGCCTTTCTTGTTTTTCTGAAGGTTAATCCATGGGAGTGAGTTGAATTCCAGGTCCCAAAAGTGACTAGGGGCCATATTCTTGTGCTTTTCACCAGTCTATCAGACCAATAAGCTTGGTCTTTTTTATGATTTTGACATTTGTTTCATGTTTTTCTCCCACTGTATCCAGGATCTGCAATTTTGATCCCTTTCTGAGTCATTGGCAGTGGTAGCCAGGAACCATCTAGTTCTTCTGGTTTGAGGGTCAGGGAGACTGAGGTCCCTAGGGTCCATTAATCTTCTGGACTGTTTCCATGTATCTTTGACTTTCTTCACTGTTTTTCACCCAGACAAGGAGAGACCAGTTGTTGCACCTTAAATGGCTGCTCATAACCTTTTAGCACTGAGCGTACGTAGCTCTGGTAGCACCGTGCCTAAGGTATCCAATTGCTAACCAGAAGGTTGGTGGTTCTAAAGCCACCAACCAATCCGTAAAAAGAAGACTGGGCAATCTACTTGTGTAAAGGTTTATTGCCTTGGAAACCCAATGGGGTTCGCTGAGTGGCAATTGATTTGATGGCAGTGGGTTTTGGTTTGGGAGCTCTGGTAGCACAGTGCCTAAGGCACTTGACTGCTAACCAGAAGGCTGGCGGTCCAAATCCACCAGCCACTCCTAGGAA
>NW_006921685.1:2707007-2714969 GCF_000298275.1 Orycteropus afer afer
AACAAGCTTTTAAGACCCTGTTGTTGTTGTTATTTGCCGTCGAGTTGGCCCCGACTCATAGTGACCCCTCCTTGGGTTTCCGAGGCAGTATCACTACGGAGGTAGGATTGCCCAACCTTTCTTCCGAGGAGTGGCTGGTGGGTTTGGGACCCTAGTCACTACTTACCAAAGTAGGATATTAGACAATGTTTTTGTGTGAGTTTAGCTTGATGTCCTCCATGACCATGGTCCCAAGTCCACAAGTCCAGTGACTCAATCCCTCAAGGTGTGTTGCTGTGGCTAAGAAGTTATATGGACATTTTTATAACACATACAACTACATATATAGAAATATCATCTACTATATGTACATATGGTCATGGTTATATTCCTGTTTGCCTACCCACACCTGATCATCTTGCCTACCTATGTATCCACCTGTAGATTAATGTTTGTTATTACTGATAATGCAGTATTGTGTATATAAAAGTATTTATCTTTGTAGTCTGTACCTCTTGTGTACTTCTCCATGTCTTCTTTTTCCTTAGTGTTACTGTACTGGCTCCTCACTTTTGGCATGTTGCCTTTCCCTTAACCCAAATCAATATGTGTCTTTTACCTAGCTAGCAATTTTCCCTTCCCTCCCTGGTAACCAACAAACAAAGTTTCCTTCCATGTGTAAACCTTTCCTTGACTTTTTATAAGAGTGGACTCATACAATATTTGTCCTTCTGTGATTGACTTATTTCAGTCAGCATAATGTCCTCCAAGTTCAGCCATATTAGGAGGTGTTTTATGGAGTCTTCATTATTCTTTAATAATAACTATTCTTCATTATTCTTTAATGTTGCATGGTATCCCATTGTGTGTATGTACCATAATTTGTTTATTCATTCATCTGTTGATGTTGAAGGAATTCTAATGGTGCAGTGCCTAAGGCATTTGACTACTAATCAGAAGGTTCAAATCCACCAGCCACACTCTACAGAAGGAAGACCAGGCAATCTACTCCCATAAAGATTTACTGCCTTGGAAACCAATGGGGGTCGCTATGAGTCAGAATTGACTTGATGGCAGTGGGTTTGATATTTTGGTTGATGGACAATTAGGTTGTTTCCATCCCTTTGCTATTGTGAATAATCCTGCAATGAACATAGGTGTGCATATGTCTATTCATTTCCTGGCTCACTTCTTTAGTATATATCCTACTTGTGGGATTGCTGGATCAAATAGTCTTTCTATTTCTACCTTTTTAAGGAAGCACCACACCCTTTTCCACAGTGGTTGCACCATTTTACAGTTCTACCAATAGTGTATGAGAGTTCCAAGCTCTGCGCACCCATGCCAGCATTTGCTGTTTTCTGTCTTTTTGAACTTTGCTATTATTTCAGGGGTGAGATGATATCTTGTTTTGATTTGTATTTGTCCAATGGCTAATGATTGGGAGTGTTTCTTCATGTGTTTGTGGGTGCTTGAGTATCTTCTTTGGTGAAGTGTCTATTCATGTCCTCTGCCCATTTATGATTTGGATTGTTTGTCTTTTTGATGTTGAGGTGTTGAAGTTTTTGGTAAATTTTAAAGATAATTCCTTGTAGGATATGTCATTGCCAAATATTTTTTCCCCCAATATATAGGTTCTCGTTTTACTCAGTTGGAGATGTCATTCAATGCACATAAGAATTTAATTTTTAGAACGTCCCAGTCATCCAGTTTATCTTCTGCTCTTTGTGCATTTTTGGTTATGTTTGATAGTCGATTTATGCCATAAATTAGAGCCTTTAAGGTTGCCCCTATTTTATCCCTGATGAACTTCATAGTTTATATTTTATATTTAGGTCTTTGATCCATTTTGAGTTTGTTTTTATGTATGGTGTGAAGTGTGAATCTTGTTTCATTTCTCTGAAAATGGATATCCAGTATTGCCAGCACCATTTGCTAAAGAGATTTCCCCATTGAATGGGTTTTGGCCCTTTGTCAAAGATCAGCTGTCCATAGATCCATTTCTGGATTCTCAATTCTGTTCCACTGGTCTGTGTGTCTATTGTCATGCCAAAATCCTGCTATTGTGACTAATGTGGCTGCATAGTAGGTTTTGAGATCAGGGTATGTGAAATCTCCTATTTTGTTCTTCTTATTCAGTAGTACTTTGCTTATCCAAGGTCCCTTTCCTTTCCATAAAAAATTAGTGATTGATATTTTGATGTCCTTAAAGAATGTTGATGGAATCTGGATTGGGATTGCATTGGATATGCAGATTGCTTTGGGTAATATAAGGAGCTCTGGTGGTATAGTGGTTAAGGCATTTGGCTGTTAACCAAAAGTCAGTGGTTTGAACCCACCAGCAGCTCAGTGGAAGAAAGATGAGGCAGTCTGCTTCTATAAAGAATTATAGCCTTGGAAACTCAGTAAGATCACTATAAATCAGAATTGACTTGATGGTAGTGATTTTGGGTTGGTTTGCTTTTGGGTGTTTTGACCTTTTCACAGTATTCAGTCTTCCTAGCCATGAGCACGGTGTTTTCTTCCATCTATGTAGGTCTCTTATAGTTTCTTGTATTAATGTTTTGTATTTTTCTTTGTATAAGTCTTTTGTGTCTCTAGTAAGATTTATTCCTAAATATTTTATCTTTCTGGTAGCTATTGTGAATGATATTGTTTTCCTTATTTCCTTTTCAGAGATCTCTTTGTTAATGTAGAGGAATCCAACTGATTTTAGTAGTTGATCTAGCATCCTGCCACTTTGCTGAATCTTTGAATTAGTTCCAGTAGTTTTCTTACTGAATCTCTTGGATTATCTATCTATAGGATCATATTATCTGCAATAGAGTTAGTTTTACTTCTTCCTTGACCATTTTGTTGCCTTTTATTTCCCTTTCTTGACTTATTTCCCAGGCTAGGACTTCCAATACAATGTTAAATAGAAGTGGTGATAAAGGATATCCATGTCTGGTTCCCATTTGCAAGGGGAATGCTTTGAGTCCTTCCCCATTGAGAATAATGTTGACTGTTGGTTTTGCATTATATGCCCTTTATTATATTGAGGAATTCCCATTTTATTACTATTTTGCTGAGAATTTTTATCAGAAATGTGTGCTGGATTTTATAAAATGCTTTTTCTACATAGATTGATACAATCACATGGTTCCTTTCCTTTGTTTTATTGATATGATGGATTATGTTGATTGTTTTTCTAATATTGAACCATCCTTGCTTAAGTGGAATGAATTCCACTTGGACATGGTGTATTATTATTATTATTATTTTGATACAGTGTTGGAGTCCATTGGGGAGGATTTTGTGGAGGAATTTTGTGTCTATATTCATGATGGATATTATTGTTATTGTTTGGTTCTGTTGAGTTGGCTCCGACTCATAGCGACCCTATGTACAACAGAGTGAAACACTGCCTTGTCCTGTACCAGCTTCACAATCCTTGCTGTACCTGAGCCCACTGTTGCAGCCATTGTTTCAATCCATTTCATTGAGGGCTTCCCCCATTTTGCTGAACCTCCACTTTACCAAGCATAATATCCTTCTCTAGGGAATGGTCCCTTCTGACAACATGACCAAAGTAGGTGAGATGGAGTCTGGCCATTATTGTTTCCAAGGAACATTCTGGCTGCACTTCTTCCATGACAGATTGTTCATTCTTCTGGCAGTCCATGGTACTTTCAGTCTTCTTCACCAACACTACTCAAATCAAAACGATCAGCTCTTCTTCAGTCTTCCTTATTCACTTTCCAGCTTTCACATGCATATAAGGCTACTGAAAATACCATGCCTTGGGTTAGGCACACCTTAGTCTTCAAGGAGACATCTTTGCTCTTCAGCACTTTGAATAGGTCTTTTTCAGCAGATTTGCCCAGTGCAATACATTATCTGATTTCTTGATTGCTGCTTCAATTGGTGTTGATGGTGGATCCAAGTAAGAAATTTTTGCCAACTTCAATGTTTTGCAATTTATCATGATGGTCAGTTGTGAGGATTTTCATTTTTTAATGTTGATCTGTAATCCACACCACAGACTGTAGTCTTTAATCTTCATCAGTAAGTGCTTTAAGTCATCTTTGCTTTCAATGAGCAAGGTTGTGTCATCTGCATATCACAGGTTGTTAATGAGTCTTCCTTCAACCCTGATGCTGTCTTCTTTCTATAGTTCAGATTCTTGGATTATTTGCTCAGCATACAGATTGAATAAGTATGGTGAATCTTGATGCACTCTATTCCTTGTTTTAAACCATGAAGCATCCCCTTGTTCTGTTCAAATGACTGCCTCCTGTTCTATGCACAGGTTCCTCATGAGCATAATTAAGTGTTCTGGAATCCCCATTCTTCTCATTCTTATCCATAATTTGTTATGATCCACACAATTGAAAGCTTTTGCATAGTCAAAAACACAAGTAAACATCTTTCTAGTATTCTTTGCTTTCAGTTAAGATCCATCTGACATCAGCAGTGATATCCCTCATTCCATGTCCTCTTCTGAATCCAGCTTGCACTTCTGGAAATTCTCTGTCAATATACTGCTGCAACCATTTTTGAATTATCTTCAGCAAGATTTTACTTGTGTGCAATAGTAATGGTATTGTTGATAATTTCTACATTCTGTGGAATCACCTTTCTTTGGAATGGGTACAAATATGGATCTCTTCCAGTCGGTTGGCCAGGTAGCTGTCTTCCAAATTTCCTGGCATAGACAGGTAAGTGCCTCCAACGTGGCCTCCATTTGTTGAAACATCTTAATGGAAATCTCATCAATTCCTGGAGCTTTGTCTTTCATCAGTTCCTTCAGTGCAGCTTCAACATCTTCCTTCAGTACCATTGGTTTTTGATCATATGCCACCTTCTGAAATAGATGAACATTGACCAATTCTTTTTGGTAAAATGACGCTGTGTATTCCTTCCATCTTCTTTTGATGTTTTCTATATCATTCAATATTTTGGCCATAGAATCTTTCAGTATTGCAATTCAGGGCTTGAATTTTTCCTTCAGGTCTTTCAGCTTGAGAAATGCTGAGTATGTTCTTCCATTTTGGTTTTCTAATTCCAAGTGTTTGCATATTTCATTATAATAATTGCCCTTGTCTTCTTGAGCTGCTCTTTGAAATCTTCTGTTCAGCTCTTTTGTCTTGTCCTTTCTTCCATTTGCTTTAGCTACTGTCCATTCAAGAGCAAGTTTTCAAAATCTCTTCTGACATCCATTTTGGTCTTTTCTTCCTTTCCTGTAATTTAAACAACCTTCTCTTTTCCTCATGTATGATGTTCTTGATTTCACCCCACAATTCATCTGTCCTTCATTCATTAGTGTTGTCAAATCCATTATTCAAGTGGTCTCTAAATTCAAGTGGGATATAACCAAGGTCATATTTTGGCTCTCGTGGACTTGTTTTAACTGTCTGCAGCTTCAACTTGAACTTGCATATGAGCAATTGGTGGTCTGTTCCACAGTCAGCTCCTGGTCTTGTTGTGGCTGAAGATACTGAGTTTCTCCACAGCCTCTTGCCATAGATTTAGTTGACCTAATTCCTGTGTATTCAATCTCTTGAGTTCTGTGTGTATAGCTGCCATTTATGATGTTCAAAAAAGGTATTTGCAATGAATAAGTCATGGATCTTGCAAAATTCTATCATGTGATCTCCAGTGTCATTTCTATCACCAACGCCGTATTTTCCAACTACTCGTGATTCCCGTTTCCAGCTTTTGCATTCCAGTCACCAGTATTAATATTTGATGTTTGCAGCTGTTTCTTCCCATTTTGGCTCATACCACATCAGCAAATGCAGACATCAAAAGCTTTACTCCATCCACATCATTAAGGTCAACTCTACTTTAAGGAGGCAGCTCTTCCCTAGTCATATTTTGAGTGCTTTCCAACCTGAGAGGCTCATCTTCTGGCACTTTATTAGACAATATTTCAAGGCTATTCATAAAGTTTTCCAGTAATATATCAGATAGTGTTTCACTGCTATTCATAAGGTTTTCACTGGCCAATTCTTTGAGAAATATATAGCCCCTTCTTTCTTCCAAGTCTTTGCTAATCTGGAAGCACCACTGAAATCTGTCCACCACTGGTGAGCCTGCTGGTATTTGAAATACAGGTGGCCCAGCCTCCAGCCTCACAGCAGCATGCAAGCCACAACAGCAGACAAACTGATAGATGAGTTGTGATATATTGGTATGTAATTTTCCTTTTTAGTAATGCCTTTGCTTCGTTTCAGTATCAAGGTTATGCTTGCTTCATAGAATGAATTTGGGAGTATTTGATCCTTTTCTATATTCTGGAATAGTTTGAGTAGGATTGCTTTCAGCTCTTTTGTGAATGTTTGGTAGAATTCTTCAGTTGAAAAATTTCCTACTGACCCAAAACGTGGCTGGAAACAGGGTGCCTAGTCCCAGAACCAGTTCCTGCCTAAGACAGCAGCGGTGAAAAGTTGTCTTGTCTGGGATCGAATTTCTGCCAGTCCAAAAATTGGCTGGGTGTGGGGGATGGTCACACAACCATTCACTGGGAGGGTGTGGGGTAAGGAGAATAAGGGGAATATCACACCTTTCTGGCCACTAGCCACCAGTGTTGTTGCCTTTGCATTCCTGAGCAAGTGTATCCAATTATTAGGTTGCTGCCCAGATCAGAATTCCTCTTCTAAATATTCAAAATGGCTGCACCATCAGGCCAGTCAACAGTCTACAGCTCTGTTTGTGTCCTTATTTGCTTTTCTTCACTCATTTTCTTCCACTAGTCAGTATCACTTCTTTATCCTTCCCTTCCAAGCTCACAATTCCAGGAATATCCTCAGTATCTTTTTCAATTGATTTGTCATTACAATGTTGTAGAGGGTTTGAGTAGTTTGTGTGTCCATTCCACTATCACCACAGAGAACAATCCTGAAGTTTTCAGAAAGCTTTGGGGAATGCTAAAATTGTTTCAGAAGTTTGGACTCATAGTTGGGCATAAAGGGACTGTTGGAGCTCTTACATCTACTCTGCTTTGTGCTGGGAAATGGAAATTACTATAACACGCATAAGGGTTCAAGTTTGGGGAATTGAGGAAAACCATTTACAATACAATATTTTCTTGAAAAAAAAAAGAGATTTTCTTTGATCTATTATAAACCCATGCCAGCATTCAGCTTTCTAATATTAGAATGTAAAGGACAGAGCCAGAATAGTGGAAGAATACTTCAAAAAATATCAACTTATCTTTCCCAACTTCAGAAAACAGGATTTTCAACTTTCTGCCACTTCACAATATGGTAGGGTAGATAATTGACATTAAATTAGGCCAGGAATAAATAAATCAATAGCCACTTGCTACACAAAAATTAGTAATTGAGTTAAAAATTTAAGATAAAAATAAAAATCAATTGAATATTATTTAATTAACTAATATTTATTAAACACTTCCAATGTTCCAGGCACAAGCAATTAATTCAACTCTTGTTGAAAATAAACAACTACCTTGTCCCATAATACTGCTTCATTAATTAAGTTTTCTTATTCACAATTTCTAGGCTAAGAACCCAAGATTGAAGAGAGGAGAGAGTGAATGAAGAAAAATCTGTGAAGTGCATGAAATGAAATGGGAAAACTACTTTTATGTATCTTGGTAATTTATATTTTCAAAAGGTAGAGTTCACTTTTGAAGAAAATTAATTGTATTATCCTGATCCTGATTTCCAAGTCACATATTTGGACACCAGAATTAAACACTGTATCATATAATTTCATGATTTTATCAGAATAAAACGATTCACTGGAAAACTGTAGAATATGGTAAAGGGTAGATAAAGATATTCTTATACACAGACATAAATTGAAAAGATATATTCCTTTAAAAATGGAGTTTTAATTTCTAGGCTTCAATTAAATACATTTCTCTACACAATTTTCACAGAAGATTCTCTAATTCTCTAAAATTCTACTGATTCCCCAAATAATCAAACTACATTTTGTTGAAATCTCATTTTACCAATTGGTCAGGTAGGA
>NW_006921685.1:2715204-2727951 GCF_000298275.1 Orycteropus afer afer
GGAAGGTTGGGCAATCCTACTTCCGTAGTGATACTGCCTCGAAAACCCAAGGAGGCGTCGCTATGAGTCGGGGCCGACTCGACGGCACATAACAACAACAACAACAAGCTCAAAATAAATCCATATCTGCCTTTCATAAAAGCATTAATCTACAGTGATGGTGTGGTAGTTATGTTTGTGTGTTAACTTGGCTGGGCCTGGCTGAGTGGCTGGGCAGCTGGTGGTAGTTATTCCCCATAATGAGACTGGAAATCAACTCCATGGTGGAATCTACCACAAGCAGCTGAGTAGCTGCCTTTGGGATGTAGTCTGCTTCCTGTATATAAGGAGAAGCCTTGGGAATGGTCTCTAGCTTATGGCATGCTTGGACCTTGCATGTAGCTGTGTCATTGTTCAGCAGCCTGCAATGCTCTGCCAACCTTGGGACTAACGATGGACTTAATGGCCTGTCATGTGGTTTGGTAACATCGTGGCTATGCCTTTTTACTTGTCAAACTTGGGGCTTCTCAACCTCAGCAGACAGCAGCTGTCTGAGTGAAGAAACACCTCTTGCTCCAGTAGGCCGGGATCAGGAGGTAGAACTGGACCCCAAGGTTGAGGGGCTTTCACCCAGCCCCTAGAGCCTGGCACTTTGAACTTGGACTTAAAGCCTCCAAATTATAAGAATGAACTCCTGTTTGTTAAGGCTATCCCATTTGTGGTATTTTCTGTTAGAGCGGCCCTAGGTAACCAGAACAGATGGCAAAAGGTAAAGTAATATAACCACCTAATTTCGTAAGTATGGGACAGTTTTAGCATGATTATAATCTCTAAAACTCCTTAAATACATTGATTCCTCAGCCTCAAACTAGGTCTAAATTAAATTCTCAGGGATATTTTCATATAGTTATTTATCAGTTTCATATATATATATATGTCAATTTGTTGGACTGTGGTGGCTTGGCATGTTGTTCGAGGCTGAAGGCTATTCTGCTTGGAATCAAAAATGGCCAGCCTTTATCTCACCTACTTTGGTCATGTTGTCAGAAGGGACTATTCCCAGGAGAAGGATATCATGCTTGGAAAAGTGGAGGGTCAACGAAAAAGGGGAAGGACCTTAACGCGATTGATTGACACAGTGGCTGCAATCATGGGCTCAAGCGTATCAAGTGTTGTGAAGATGACACAGGACTGAGTAGTGTTCTGTTGTACACTATGAGTTGGAGCTGTCTCAATGTCACCTAACAGCAGCAACAATATATTATCATTACAAAGATCTTTTTTCAACAACATCAGTGGTGACTAGATATGTGGGCTTTTCTGGATGGAAAACACAGAAATCAAATTAACTCTTTGGAAGGAAACAATGAAACAGGTCAAAATCTTCAGTCAGAACAAGGCCAGGGACTAACTGTGGAACAGACCATCAATATTTCATATGGAAGTTTAAACTGAAGATGAAGAAAACTGAAACAATCCACAAAAGCCAAAGTATGATGCTGAGTATATCCTACCTGAATTTAGAGACCATCTACAAAAAAGATCTGATGTATTAATTGCCAATAACTGAAGACCAGACAAGCTGTGGGACAACATCAAAGACATCATACATGAAGAAAAGAAAAGGTCATTACAAAGACAGGAGAGAAAGAAAAGACCAAATGGATGTCAGAAGAGACTTTGCAACTTGCTCTTGAACAGAGAGAAGCTAAAGCTAACAGAAGAAAGCATGAAGTAAAAGAGCTTAGCAGAAAATTTCAAAGCACAGCAAGAGAAGAAAAAATGTAATGAAATGTAAAAAGATTCAGAATTAGAAAACCAAAAGGGAAGAACACACTTGGCATTTTTCAAGCTGAAAGAATTAAAGAAAAAAATTCAAGCCTTGAATTGCTAAATTGAAGGATTCTATGGTCAAAATATTGTACAATGCAAGATGCTACCAAAAAAAGATGGAAGGAATACACAGAGTCATTATGCCAAAAACAATTGGCAATACTCAACTATTTCAGGAGGTAGCATATGATCAAGAACCAATGGTATTGAAGGGAAAAGTCCAAGCTGCACTGAAGGCATTAGCAAAAAACAAGGCTCCAGGATGGAGTAATTGAGCTGCTTCAACAAATGGATGCAACTCTGGAAGTGCTCACTCATCTATGCCAAGAAATTTGGAAGACAGTTACCTGGCCAATCAACTGGAAGGGATCCATATTTATGCCCATTCCAAAGAAAGGTGATCTAACAGAGAGTGGAAGTTATCAAACAATATCATTCATATCACACACAGGAGAAATCTTGCTGAAAATAATTCACAAATGGTTTCAGCAGTATATCATCAGGGAACTGCCAGAAATTCAACCTGGATTCAGAAGAGGAGGTTGAACAAGGGATATGATTGCTAAAGTGAGATGAATGTTGGCTGAAAGCAGAGAAAGCCAAAAGATGTTTACTGGTGTTTTATTGATTATGGAAAGGCATTAGATTGTTTGGATCACAACAAATTATAGATAACATTGCAAAGAAGGGGAATTCCAGAACACTTCATTGTGCTCACGTGGAACCTGTACATAGACCAAGAGGCCATTGTTCAAACAGAAGTGGATATAGCATGATTTAAAATCAGGAAAGGTGTGTGTCAGGGTTGTATCTTTTCACCATACTTTTTCAATCTGTGTGCTCAGCAAATAATTCAAGAAGCTGGACGATATAAAGAATGTGGCATCAGGATCGGAGGAAGACTCGTTAACAACCTGTGATATGCAGATGACACAAGCTTGCTTGCTGAAAATGAAGAAAACTTAAAGCACTTAATGATGAAGGTCGAAGACTACAGCCTTCAACATGAATTATATCTCAACATAAAGAAAACAGAAATCATCACAAGAGGATCAATACGCAGTATCAGGATAAATGGAGAAAAGATTGAAGTTGTCACAGATTATAATTTACTTAGATCCACAATCAATGCATATGTAAGCTTAAGTCAAGAAATCAAATGACATATTGTGTTGGGAAAATGTGCTGCAAAAGATCTCATCAAAGTGTTGAAAAGCAAAGATATCACTTTGAGGACTAAAGTGCATCTGACTCAAGGCATGGTATTTTTAATTGCCTCATATGCATGTGAAAGGTGAATTGTAAGACCAAAAAAGAACTGATGCCTCTGAAATATGGTATTGGCACAGAAAATTACATATAACCATGGACTGTCAAGAACAAACAACTTTGTTTTAAAGAAGTATGGTCAGAATGCTCCTTAGGCGTGAGGATGGTGAGTTCACCTCAGGTACTCTGGACATGTTATCACAAGGGACCAGTTCCTAAAGGAGATCATTCTTGGTAATGTAAAGTTTCAGTGAAAAAGAGGAAGACCCTCAATGAGATGTATTGACAAAGTAGCTGCAACAATGCACTAAAATATGGCAATGATTGTGAGGATGGAACTGGACCAGGCAATGGTTTGTTTTGTTGAACCTAAGGTCACTTTGAGTGAGAACAGACTCCATGGCACCCAACAACTGCAAACACGTGTCTGCCATTGAATTGATATCAATTTGTATCTACTCTGTATGACAGAGAATTACCCCATAGAGTTTCCTCAGTGATAATCTTTATGGTAGGTCTAGTGGTGCAGAGGCTAATGCATTCAGCTGCTATCCTAAAGGTCTGCAGTTTGAACCCAGCAGCTGCTCCACAGGAGAAAAATGAGGCAGTCTGCTTTCCTAAAGATCTATACCCTTGGAAACATTATGAGGCAGTTCTGTCCTATAGGTTGTCTGTAAGTCAGAATCAACTCAATGGCAGTGGGTTTAGTTTTATCTTTATGGGAATTTATCACCAATCAGGTCTTCTCTCTCACGTAGTTCACCGGTATGCTTTTGTTGAAATAATTTCTATTACAAGGATCAGCACAAGGCTGGTCCCTATGAGGTGGCAGTTAAAGATGTCCCAAGTGTCCAACTTTTCCAAACTGCTGTGCCCCTCCATCATCTCTAACATCAAGTTCTCCTCCGCCCCTCATACTCTGTCTCCTGTCTTTGGGTTCTGTATTTCTCTGTAATGTCTCAGAGAACTCACAAACTGCCAAGACAACAACTCATGTGGTGGTGGTGGAGCCTGGGAGTCTAGCAAGTTCCACGTCCATGGGTAGGTCTGGAAGCTCCAACATTCTATTATTTTACCCTATGTACAAAGTACTTGCCCAGATGAATTCACTTACTCTAACCAGTTTTTCTTACATTGTCAGATGAAATATTAGATATGGAAGATGCAGAGCTTTAAAAAACTGCTCCTTGTAGTGGACAACAGGGCTAGGTGAACAGAGGCATGAAGTTCTCTTCCTTGAGTTCTCCAATTCTTTAACAGTATTTCTTAAAGTGTGGCTCAAAAACCTACTACACAACTTACCTGGTTGCCAAAAATATGGAAAGTCCTAAGAACCTCTCAGACTTAATAAATTAGAATTTCTGGAGGTTGGGTCCAGAAATCTACCTTTTCAGCATACAACACTGGTAACTGCTACACCTACTACTAACCTAGTAGTTAGAAGACTCTTCAAGATCTACTATGATAATCAAGATAAATGTTCCATGTAGCAATATGTGCAAAATCAATTAAGGCAGTCTTTTAAATGGAGAGGCAATGTTAGTTAATGAGGAATCAGATATAATGGGAGTTGGGAGATAAAATCTGAGCATTAATAAATGGTTATTGAGTATGTATGTGACCATCATTATGTTAAATGATGCAAGGATTACAAAAGAAGCTAAAAATATATAACCAGTAGTTGTTGAGTAGATTCCAGCTCATGGTGACCCCATGCATCTGAGTAAAAGTGTTCTGCATAGGGCATAAAATGCCTGAGTTTTCAGTAGTAGATCACTAGGCCTTACTTTTGAGGTGCTTGTGAGCTTTGGTGGTGTAGTGGATAAGGCACTTGGCTGCCAACTGGAAGATCAGCAGTTCAAACCCATCAGCTACTCTGTGGAGGGAAGATGGAGCGATCTACTTCCATAAAGACTTATAGCTTTGGAAACCCATCGGGGGTTTGCTATGAGTTGGAATCGACTTGATGGCAGTGAGTTTGGTTTTTTTTTTTTGGTGAACAGATGTCAAGTTCTAGCTTTTCAATTAGCAGCCATGGAGGTTAACAGTCTGGACCCCTAATCTCAAGAGTTTTACAACTGAGGTGGTCCAAATATAGACAAGAAACAAAGAGATAGAATAGCTCAAACTTCTTACTACCAAAAATTGAGTGAATTCTTGCATTATATAAGAAAACACATTGCTTACTATTGTGATGGTGGTTGTTGTTAAATGCTGTTGTGTTGGCTCATTAACTCATAGTGACCTTATATGCAACTGAATGAAACATGGCTTGGTCCTGCGCCATCCTCATAATGCTTGCTATGCTTGACCCCATCATTGCAGCCATTGGGTCAATCCATCTCATTGAGGGTCTTCCCCTTTTTCACTAACACTCTACTTTACCAAGCCTGATATCCAGGGACAGACCCTTTCTGACAACAAGAACAAAGTCAGTGAAATGAAGTCTGGCTGTTCTCGTTTCTAAGGAGCATTCTGGCTGCACTTCTTCCAGGTTTGTTCTCTCTTCTGGCAGTACATGGTAATTTTAGCAGTCTTTGCCAACACCACAATTTACAGCCATCAACTCTTCTTCAGTTTTCTTTATTCATTGTCCAGCTCTCACATGCGTATGAGGCAACTGAAAATACCATGGTTTGGCTCAAGCCCATCTTAGACTTCAAAGTGACATTTTTGCTCCTTAACACTTTGAAGAGGTCTTTTGCAGCAGATCTGTCCAGTGCAATATGATGTCTGATTTCTTGAGTGCTGCGTCTATGGGTGTTGATTGTGGATCCAAGTAAAAGAAAACATCAATCTTCTCCATTTATTGCGATATTGCTTATTGGTCCTGCTGTGAGGATTTCTGTTTTCTTTATGATGAGTTATAATCCATACTGGAGTGTAGTGCTTCAAGTGCTACAAGTCATCACCTATTTCATCAAGCATATTTGTGTCATCTGCATATCTCAGGTTGTTAAAGAGTCTTCCTCCAATCCTGATGCTGCCATCTTCTTCATATAGTCCAGCTTCTCAGATTATTTGCTCAGGATACAAATTGAATAAGCATAGTGAAAAGATACAATCATGATGCACACCATTCCTGATTTTAAACCATGCAATATATTCCCTTGTTCTATTTGAATGACAGGCTCTAGGTCTATGTAAAGGTTCCTCATGAACATAACTAAGTGCTCTGGAATTCCCATCCTTCTCAATATTATCCATAATTTGTTATGATCCACACAGTTGAATGCCTTTGCACAATCAACAAAACACAGGTAAACATCTTTCTGATATTCTTTGCTTTCAGCCAAGACCCATTTGACATCAACAGTGAGATCACTTGTTCCAAGTCCTTTTCTGAATGCAGCTTGCATTTCTGGAAATTCTCTGTCTATATACTGCTGCAACTAGTTTTGAATTATCTTCAGCAAAATTTTATTTGTTTGTGATATTAATGAGATTGTTCAGTAATTTCCACATTCCATTGGGTCACTGTGTTAGACTGGGTTCTCTAGAGAAACAAAACCAGTAAAGGTATTTACAATGCGTAAGTTGTTGGTTTTTCAAAACTCTATCATGTGATCTCCAACATTGTTTCTATCACCAAGGTCCTAGTTTCCAACTACTGATGCTTCTTTGTTTCAAACTTTTGCATAACAATCACCAGTGATAATCAACACATCTTGATTGCATATTTGGTCAATTTCAGACTTCAGAAGTTGGAAAAAAATCTTCAATTCTTCATCTTTTGTTCTAGTGGCTGGTGTATAAAATTGAATAATAGTAACATTAACTAGTCTTCCCTGTAAGCATATATAGATGTTATCCTATCACTGACAGCATTGTATTTCAGCATAGATCTTGAAATGTTCTTTTTGATAATTAATGAAACATCATTTCTCATCAATTTGTCATTCTTGGGATAGTAGACCCTATGATTGTTTGATTCAAAATGGCCAATACCAGTCCATTCAGCTAGTAAGTAATGCTAGGACATTGATCTTTTGCACTCCATTTCATTTTTGACAACTTCTAGTTTTCCTAGATTCATACTTCATACAATCCAAAATCCTATGTTTTGATGGATGTTTGGAGCTGTTTCTTCTGATTTTGAGTCATGCCTCATTAGTTAATGAAGGTCCTGAAAGCTTTAAAAATCTGACTCCTGAAGATGGTGTGTGACAATGTGGTTGATTACAATATATAAAGAGAATGGATGAGGGAGATCAAAATAAAAGCCCAGGGGTTATATAGGGTGTGAAATGTAATAGGGCTAACATATTAAGTTGGGAAAGACAACAGATACAGACCCACAAAAACTTCAGAAATTAAATTTGCAGACATAAACCATAAAATGGCCCTAGTAATTTAAAGAAATAATAGACATACTTGAAAATATCTTCAGGGAATAAGAAAGTTAAAAATTCATCTAGCAATTTTAAAATAAGAAAACCAGAGTTCTGGGACTGAAAATACAACTAAAATTAAAACTCAGTGGTTATGTTTAATAGTAGATTGGGCATTGGAATATGGTTCAGAAGAAATTATATAAAGCATGACAAGATAAAAACAAACAGAAAATACAGAAAAGAGGGTGAGAGCAAATGGAAGAGAGAATAAGCCTGGCATATGTTTAGTGAGAATTCTCTTAGAAGAAAAGAGAATGGAGAAGAAGCAATGTGATGGAAATAACATCTGAGAATTTCTTGGAACTGATGAAAGACACAAACCCAGATTCAAGAAATTCAACAAATTAAAAAGCAAAAAAAAAAAAAAAAATCCATATCCAGATACATAATAAACAATTTCCATAAAAGGAAAGCAAAGAGACACATTTTCTTGAACAACATATACTCTGATAGCTGATACAACAACAGTGAAAGTCGTATCTCCAATGCGGTAAAAGAAAAAAAAGGCCAAGCTAGAATTCTACAATTAGTAAAAATATGTTTGTAGAATGAAGCTAAATTTATTTTCAGATAAACAATGAGTGAGCAATTATGCCATTAGAGCTACACAAAATGTAATTCTAGGGAATGTATGTCAGATAGAATGAAAATTTACACTAAAAGGTAAACCTAAGATACAAAAAGAAATGAAAAGAAAGTGATATATAGGTAAACGTAAACAAACACTGACTCAACAAAATAAAGTCTTGTTAAGTTAAAATATAGTACATGACAACAGAAATAAATAACAGAATATACATAATAGAAATAAAATACATGACAATAACAGTATGAAAGTCAAGGATTAGTTATTCCAGTTATCACTGCATAATAAATAACTGCAAAAGCTAGTTACTTAAAACCATTTATTATGCTTACAGATTCTGTAGGTCAGGAAGGTGGCAAGACACAGTAAGGATGGTTTGTCTCTGTTTCACGAGGTCTGGTGCCTGGACTCATCTGAAAGCTTTTTTACTTACATGTCTGACATGTGATGCTGGTTAGTTCCTCTCTTTGTGGACTAGTTTGGGTTTCCTTATAGCACAGTGTCTAGGTTCCGAGGGTGAGCGTTCTGAGAGTGACGAAGCAAATGAGAGTAAACAAGCACCAAGCAGAAGCCATATAATATTTTATGACTTATGCTTGCAAGTCATTAAGTTAAATATGCTGCGTTCTAGTCTATTAGCTGAGGCAGCCATAAAGTCCTACACACGTTCAAGGGGAACAGAAATAGATACTGTCTTATAATGGGAGATGGCAAGTTTCTAGAAGAGCATGTGGGACAGGAAGTGTTGCTGTGGTCATTTTTGGAAAATACAATCTGCTACAAAGGTAAATGAAATTATCTTTAATCAAACTATCTGAATATGTATGTTAGCATTCATACATAGTAGGAAATCATTAAAACACAGAAACCACTAAGTTAATAAATGGCAAAAAGTTGTGCATAGATCAAGAAAACAGAAACCATATAATCTGAGATTTTTTTTAGCATTTTCTTACCCTGTACAAGTAGTCCTCAATTTACAATGTATTCACATCATGATGAATTGCATTTATGACCATCTTTTTTCCCATAATTGTTAATAATATATACTATGTACAATGTTGCAGCACATAATTTGTTATCATTCTCAGATGTTCACTTGCAGGTGTTTGAATTTAAGATTTACTGTTCAAAACACTAACACATAGCAGTGTATGGCCTGGTTTACAATGAAGTTCGTGTTGGTGTTGGGAGTCACAATGGTTATGGCATTGGCAATGTTCAATTCTAAAGACATAATACAACAGCTGAACTGTGAATGTGACTGACAGTCATGACTCCAACACTGATAATGACTTCGTCATGGACCAGGTCTGTGGTGTGACCTTATTCAGTACTTCATCCCATAAGAAGTATCTGTTGTTAATTTGAAGCCAAGTGGTTGAAGTTTCTCTACCTATAAAACCTGCACTGCTTATACCTCTAACAATATTTCTACCAAGAGAAGTCATGCCACTGAAAGTTATAATCCAAAAAAGGTGAAGGCTCTATACACAGATATAAAGCTGAAGATCGTCAAGTCTATGGAAATGGAAAGGTGGCAAAACAGCATGCGAAGAATTGCATCATTCAACTGGTTTGACAATATATAAGAATTTTGGAAACAGTTAAAGAAGCAATGGGCATAAAATCAACAATTTTAACGAAAAAGAGGCAAGGATCTATCCATGAGATGAAGTTATTCATGATATGGATAGAAGATCAAATCCAGAAGAGGATTCCATATTTCACTGGCCTACAATTTAAGGTAATCAGGCACATTAGTATACAAGACAAGAAGAGAACTAGTAGAAACCAAAAATCGTTGCAATCAAGTTGATTCCACTATTGACCTTTTAGGACAGAGTGGAATTGCCCCTCCCCCCCAGGGTTTCCAAGTTGACATATCTTTACAGAAGGAGACTGCTATATCTTTCTTCCATGGAGAGGATGGTGAGTTTGAACCACCAACCATTTGGTTGGTAGCTGAGTGCTTTAAACACTACACCACTAGGGCTCCTAGCAGAAACAAAAGAGAAAGAAAAACAGACACAAAGTTCAGCATTTAGACTATAATTTTGCTTTCCATGTCCAAGTAGATAAAAGATTGATGAAAGTTTCTGCAAAAGAATCAGAAACTGCAAGAGTGACATATTTGCAGATTTACGTATTTGCAATTAGAAATTTGAGAACTAAAAATAACAGAGGGCTAAGAATAACCAAACACTGTCACAGAAAAATAAGTTGGGTGGACATACTGTACCAAATACCAATAATAATATATCAGGTACAGTAATAAAGAAAGTTTGGTACTGGAACAGCAAGAAAATTGAAAAGAAAAAAATTAGAAAGACACTTAGGAATACAGTGTACGACAGTGGTGGCACTGCAGAAAATTGAGGAAAAAGACTTTTCAACAAATGATTTTTCCCACCATGCACAGAATTCCTTGAAAATTAAAAACATAAATGTGAAAGGTAAAACTTACAAGTCATAAAAAACTCTAACCTTAAAACAAAAGACTGATATTCTCCTTACATAAATATTAACAAATTCTCTTAATCAAAGAAGATCATGAGAAAAAAATTCAAGTCATGGAGTGGGAAAAGCTATTTGGAGCTATATAACCAACAAAGGACTGGATATATAAAGATGTTTTTAGGAACAGGAAGATGGCGTTGTACCTGTAACCACGTTTGTTCCCTCTAGCATCTTAATTCCTGAATAACTAGGTATATAGAAACAGTGATACTGGAGTCATGAGCAACTAGGGAGAGGATAGGATACCAGATTTGGTAGAGGCACCGAAAAAAAGCAGATTAAACAACTGGGAAAAATAAATGTGCCTGCCTAGGTGGCAGACAGAGAGATGGAGACCCAGAAGAGTCGTCAGCAATACAAAAGAGACTGATGGAGACGAGGAAGGGGGAAAAACAACAACAACAAAAAAAAAACTCCACGGAACCCACAGAGGCAGTGGGGACTCACAATACCCACACTGGGAGTTTCTGACGGAGTCCTTGGGAGCTGAGCTGAAAGGAATACTTTAAGCCACCACAACATCTTCTTCACTCAACTCCAACCCCCCTTCACAATGAACAGAGACATGCATCCACATCCCCATCAGTGATTCCACCAACACAAAAAGAACTGGAGAGCAACCCAGTACATCCGAATTAAAAACCGAAAAAGTACACCTGCTCCACGCTTTCATATATAGTTAAACATAAAATCATGGTAAAACAGATGAATATATAACTAACAGTTAAAGACAACACTTTCAAAATCTCTAGGAAACAACAGACCTCAAATCAAACAAACAAGCAAAACAGGGTAAG
The DNA here is from genome assembly GCF_000298275.1 of Orycteropus afer afer. Classification (NCBI taxonomy): domain Eukaryota; kingdom Metazoa; phylum Chordata; class Mammalia; order Tubulidentata; family Orycteropodidae; genus Orycteropus; species Orycteropus afer. The sequence goes on from NW_006921685.1 coordinate 2,726,583, forward strand.
ACAACAGAAACAAAATCCCAGCCTAAAGAATTATGTATCATGGAAGAACAGGCAATGGAATTATCTGAGAAGGAATTCAGAAGATATGTACATAGGACTCTACAAGAGCTCAAGGAAACCACAAACAGAATCAAGAAGACAGACAGTGCCCTGGAAGAATTCAGGAAAACCATTCAAGAACAAAGTAACAAGATAAATACACAATTAGAACTCATACAAAAATAGCAGTTAGAAATCCAGAAGATGAACACAAAAATTACAGAGTTAGACAACACAGTGGAAGGACTAAAGAAAGAGTAGACTAGAATTGGCTGAAGAACGCATTTCCCAACTAATCCTTTTACACCAGCCTGTATAAAGAAAAAATCAGAGCAAAGATTTAAGAGCAATGAAGAGAATGTAAGATATGGAATGACATGAAAAGAAATAACATATGCCTCATTGGAATATCAGAACAAGAAGCAGCAAGAAACAAAAACAAAAACAAACAAAAAAACCCACTGAGAAAATTGTGGAAGACTTGCTAACAGAAAATTTTCCCCATATCATGAAAGAAGATATCTGTCCAAGAAGCTCAACAAACCCCATACAAGATAGATCCCAAGAGAAAGTCACCAATATGTATCATAATCAAACTCTCCAAAATCAAAGACAAAGGAAGAATCTACAGAGCGGCTTGTGGAAAAAAGGAATGTTGACTACAACAGACAACCAATAAGATTAAGTTCTGATTACTCAGCAGAAACCATGCAGGTAAGAAGGCAAAGGGACGGCATATATAAGACACTGAAGGAAAAGAACTTTCAACCAAGAATTCTATATCCCGTGAAACTGTCCATCAAATATGAGGGTGAAATCAAGACATTTCCAGACAAAGAGAAACGAAGGGAATTTATGAAGAACAGACCAACCCTACAAGAAATGATAATGGGAGTCCTGAAAATAGAGAACCCACAAAAAAGAACAAAATTATATTAAAATTAAAATTAGGACACTTGACACCAACACTTAGAAATCAAAACAGAAAGAGATGCACAAAATAAGCTCATAGAACAATGTACATAAAGAAACAAAGGAATCAATCTGCAGATGACACCAGCAACAAAGTAAATAGAGGGAATAAAAGCTCTTATTACAAAACTTCCAAATGGAGAGGAAGACAGGACAATGTCTTTATTGAACTGACTGTTCCAAACTTAAGGATATAAGAATTTACTTTAGGGTAACCACAATGAAAATTAAAAATCCCCCTAAGCAAATCCAGAAAAAAGAAAAACATACGGGTTTAGTAATCATAAAACCAACAATAATGAAGAAAAGAGAAGAAACACTTGATAAAATGAGCTCAGCACAGAAATATAATTTGGAA
>NW_006921685.1:2728051-2749945 GCF_000298275.1 Orycteropus afer afer
AAAAAAAACAATAGAATGACAGCAATAAATTCATACCCATCAGTAATTACAATCAATGTGAACAGACTAAATGCACCAGTCAAGAGAAAGAGAGTGGCAGATTGGATAAGAAGACCCATTAATATGCTGCCTAGAAGAGACCCATCTTAGACACAAAGATAAAAACAAAAATTAAGGGGTGCAAAAAAATATACCAGGCTAATGGCAACCAAAAAAGAGCAGAAGTGCAATATTAATTTCTGAAAAAATAGACCTGAAGGTGAAAAACAGCCTAACAGACAAAGAAGGTCATTATATGATGCTTAAAGCATTAACTGACCAAGAAGACATCACCATAATTAATATCTATGCACCCAATGAAAGTGCTCCAAAATATGTAAAGCAAATATTAACTGAAAGGAAAAATAGAAAACTCTAGGAGACTTTAATAGACCACTTTCAAGGAGGGACAGAACAACTAGAAAAAAACTCAACAAAGATATAGAAGAATTCAACAACCCAATCTCATATACATATAAAGAGCACTCCACCCAACAAAAGGACAATGTACATTCTTCTTCAGTGCACATGGATCATTCTCTAGAATAGATTACATGTTAGGATACAAAATAAGCTTCAATAAATTAAAATAATATTGAAATATTACAAAGCATCTTCTGGGACCGCAATGCTATAAAGTTAAAAATCAGTAATAGTGAGATCAAGGAAAAAATATCAAATATGTGGAAACTGAATAATACACTGCTGAAAAACTACTATGTAACAGAAGAAATAAAGAGTAAAATAAAAATATTCCTAGAACAAATGAGAATGAAGATACAGCTTACCAAAATCTACGGGACACAGTGAAATCGGTACTCAGAGATCAATTTATAGAAATAAATGCACACATCAGAAAAGGGGAAAGAAACAAAATCAACACTCTAACTCAACAATTTCAACATTAAGAAAAAGAGCAACAAAAGAAACAGACAGTATCCACAAGTAAGGAAATAATAAAGATCAGAGCAGAAATAAAACCGAAAAGAAAAAAAAATGGAGAAAATCAACAAAACAAGAAGCTGGTTCTTGGAAAAGATTAACAACATTGACAAACCACTAGCAAATTTAACAAAGGAAAAGAAAGAGAAGATGCAAATGACATGAATAATAAATTAAAAGGGCGACTTCATCACAGAACCAACTGAAATAAAAAAGGTATTGACAGAATATTATGAAGAACTGTATGCTAACACATTTGAGAACCTAGAAGAGATGGACAAGTTTCTAGAAACAGAACACCTACCTAAACTATGCCAGTCGCAGACAGAATACTTGAACAGATCCCTAACAAAAGGAGAAATTGAGCAGGTCATAAAAAAACTTCCCACAAGAAAAAGTCTTGGCCCAGATGGCTTCACTGGAGAGTTTACCAAACATTCAGGGTTGACGCCTATACTACTCAAACTATTTCAGAACATAGAAGAAGATGGAATACTCCCAAGTTTATTCTTCGAAGCAAGCATAACACTGATACCAAAACCAGGGACAGACACCACTAGAAAGGAAAACTACAGACAATATCCCTCATGAATACAGACTGAAAAATCTTCAACAAAATCTTAGCCAACAGAATCCAACAACATATCAAAAAAACAATACATCACGACCACGTGGGATTCATATTAGGTATATAAGGGTGGTTCAACATCAGAATAATAATCAACGTAATCCACCATATAAACAAAACAAAATAACCATATGATCGTAGCAACTGATACCTGTTCTTGTTCAGAGCTCTCAACAAAATAGGCATAGAAGGCAAATTCCTCAACATAATAAAGGGCGTATATGCAAACCCAACAGATGACATTATTGTTTATGGAAACTCAAACCATTCCCCTTGCAAACAGGAACCAGACAAGGATGCCCTCTATCATCACTTCTATTTAACACTGTATTGGAATTCCAAGCCAGGTATGGAGGAGCTCTGGTAGTATAGTGCCTAAGGCACTTGACTGCTAACCAGAAGGCTGGTGGTTCAAACCCACCAGCCACTCCTCAGAAAGAAGGTAGGGCAACCTACTTCCATAGTGACACCGCCTCGGAAACCCAAGGAGGGGTCACTGTGACTCGGGTCGAACTTGACAGCATATAACAGCAACAGCCAGGTGTGGTAGTTAAGGTTGTGTGTCAACTTGGCTGGGTCTGGTTGAATGGCTGGGCAGCTGGTGGCAGTTATTCTCATAAGACTGGCAATCAGCTCCATGGGATCTACCACAAGCAGCTGAGTAGCTGCTTTAGGGATGGGGTCTGCTTCCCATATATAAGTAGCAGCTTTGGGAACGGTCTCTAGATTATGGCACGCTTGAACCCTGCATGTAGCTGTGTCTTTGTTCGGTAGGCTGCTATGCACTGCCGACCTTGGGACTTTCAACAGATTTGTATCAATGGCCTGCCATATTGTTTGGTAATGTTGGGACTGTGCCTTTTTACTTGTTGACCTTGGGTTTGTCCGTCTCAGCAGCCAGCAGCTGTCTGAGTGAAGAAAAGCGTTCAGCTTCAGTGGACCAGGAGCAGGAGGCAGAGCTGAAGCCCAAGGTTGAGGGGCTTTCACCCAGCCCCTAAGAGCCTGGAATTTTGAACTCGGACTTAAAGCTGCCAAAATATAAGAGAATAAACTCCTGTTTGTTAAAGCCATCCCATGTTATATTCTTGTCAGAGTGGTACTAGGTAACCAGAACACCAGGGCAATAAGGCAAGAAAGAGAAAAGGCATCCAAATTGGCAAGAAGAAGTAAAGCTTTCTCTATTTGTGGATGACATGATCCTATACACAGAAAACCTAACAGACTCAGCAAAAAAATTACTGGAATAGAGAGGTTCAGCAAAGTGGCAGGATACAAGGTTAACATATAAAAATCAGTTGGATTCCTGTACATCAACAAAGAGGTCTCTGAAAAGGAAAACAATACCATTTACAATAGCTACTAAAAAAAAAAAATCTAGGAATAAATCTTACCAGAGACACAAAAGACCTATACAAATAAAACTACAAAACACTACTACAAGAAACTGTAAGGGATCTACACAAATAGAAGAGCCTGCCTTATTCACAGATAGGAAGACTGAATATTGTAAAAATGTCAGTATTACCCAAGGCAATCTACACATTCAACACAATTCCGATCCAGATACCATCAATATTTTGTAAGGATCTGGAAAAACCAGTAATTAACTTTATATGGAAAGGAAAGAGACCTTGGATAAGCAAAGCACTGCTGAAGAAGAAAAATAAAGTGGGAGGTCTCACACTCTCGAATTTCGAAACCTACTATTTAGCCACAGTAGTCAAAACAGGGTGGTATTGGTGCAATGACAGACTGATAAGACCAATGGAACAGAATCAAAAACCTAGAAATAGACCCATCCATCTGTGGACAGCTGATCTTTGACAAAGGACTAAAACACGTTAAATGGGAAAGAGATAGCCTATTTAACAAATGGTGCTGGCAAAACTGGATATTCACCTGCAGAAAAATGAAACAAGACCCATACCTCACCTCATACAGAAAAACAAACTCAAGCTGGATCAAAGATTTAAATGTAAAACCCAAAACTATAAAGCTCATCAAAGATAAAACAGGGGCAAATATAGGGGCCCTAGTTTATGGGATAGACTATCAAGCATAATCCAAAATGCACAGGCAGTGGAAGAGAAGCTAGATGACTGGGGCCTTTTAAAAATTAAATTATTATGTGCATCAAAAGACTTCTCCAAAAAGGTAAAAAGATAATCTACAGACTGGGAGAAAATATTTGGCTATGACATATCTGACAAAGGATTTATCTCCAAAATTTATAGGAAACTTCAACACTTCAACGCCAAAAAGATACAATCCAATTCAAAAATGGGCAAGGGACGTGAACAGATACTTCACTAAAGATGATATACTGGTGGCCAGCAAACATATGAGGAAATGCTCATGACCATTAGCCATTAGAGAGTTATAAATCAAAACAACGAGATATCATCTCACCCCAGCAGTAACAGCAAAGTTAAACAAAACAGAAAATAATAAATGCTGGTGAGGTTGTGGAGAGATTGGAACTCTCACACACTGTTGGTGGGACTGCAAAATGGTACATCCATTGTGGAAAATGGTATGGCATTTCTTTAAGAAACTGAAAACAGAAATACCATTTGATCCAGCAATTCCATTAGTAAGAATATATCCTAAAGAGGTGAGAGATAGGCAAGAAAAGACATATGCACACCCATGTTCATCACAGCACAATTCACTATAGCAAAGAGACGGAAACAACCTAAATGCTCATCAACAGATGAATGGATAACCAAACTAAGGTACGTTCATACTACTGAATACTATGCTACTTTAAAGAACAATGAATGATATGTAAATCATCTCACTATGTGGATGAACCTGGAGGACATTATGCTGAGTGAAAAAGTCAACTGCAGAAGGGCAAATATTGTATGAGCCCACTGCTGTAAAAAGTCAAGGGTTTACTTAGGGAAGGGAACTCACTTTGTAGGTTACTAAAGGGGAGGGAAAATTTCGGACTAGTTGGGGGTCACATGTCAATTTGGGTGAGGGGAGGAACAGTATGGAAAAGAGTCTGTGACTAGCATAACACTGGGGAAAGGAAGGACACTGGAACATACACATCAGATACAGACAACAGAGGCAAAAACTAGTATGCAGAACTGCATCATCACTAACACCAAACACCAGGCTACAGATAAATGCACAGACAACTGAGAAGATCAGGTGGGGGTTGGTGAACAGGAATGCACCCTAGACCAAGGGTAGATTTAGCTGGATAATCTTGTACAGGGATACAAAATTAGCCACTCATTATAGAAACAAAAGAACTCAGAGTTGGAGTAATCTCCCAGAGACAGCCAAACACCTTGGGAGAGAGATCACCAGGCCTGCCAACTCGGGACCACAGTATTGGGGGACACCAGATTAAACTGGCACAACATAGTACATAAAAATCTTGTTCCACAACCTACTTTGGTGAATAGCGACTGGGGACTTAAAAGCGTTTGAATGGCCATCTAAGATGCAACTATTGGTCTCTTCTCATCTGAAGAAAAGAAGAGTAAAAAAAATAATGGCATTTGGAAACAATTAACCAAGGATATGATGGACCTCGAGACCAGAAGAACTAGGGAAAGGATCAAAACTGGAAATTCTGGATAGAGTGGGAGGAAAAATGTGGAAAGAAATTAAAAAACACAAAAATGACCAGAATTACTGGTACGATAGAGTCTGGTAGGACCATCAAGACTATGGTCCCTGCATACCCTTTGGGCTTGGGATTGGAGTCACTCCCAAGGATCAGCTCTCAGTCCAACAGCAGAAAGACTGTCATGCAGAATATCCCACTCAGGACAATGCACAAACCTACTCTAGGGAGATACACCTCTTACAGCAATTAGCCATGGGGCACCAGAGGGGCAGCAGTCACATGGAGGCAGAGCTTGACAGACAGGAGTGCATACTTAAAAAGGACACAGGGAGCGGGGGAGGACAGGGATGAGAGGTGAGGAGAGCGTGTTATGGTCGGGATGGTAATTGGGGCGTGAAATCAAATGTACACAAACTGTTGAATGTAAAACAAATTCTCCCTTGTAAATTTGTACCCAAAACGCAATAAAAAAGGGGAAAAAAAAGATGTTTTTACAAATCAATAAGGAAAAAAACTGCCAACAGAAAAACTGACAAACGATTTGACAGCACTTTACCAAAAGGATGTATTATCAATATGGGAATTTTGGTAGCATAGCGCCTAAGGCACTTGACTGCTAACCAGAAGGCTGGTGGTTCAAACCCATCAGCTACTCCTCGGAAGGAAGATGGGACAATCTACTTCCATAGTGATACTGCCTTGGAAACCCAAGGAGGGGTCACTATGCGCTGGGTCTGACTTGATGGCACATAACAACAACATTATCAATATAGATATGAAAAGGTAGTGAATTTCTGTTAATTCAGGAAACGCACAGTAAAACCTCAACTGTACATCTGTCACTAAAACCAAAGCCAAACCTACTGCCCTTGAGTCGATTCTAATTCACAGCAACCTTACAGGATAGAGTAGAACTGCTCCATTGGATTGCCAAAACTGTAAATCTTTAAGGAAGTATACTGCCTCATCTTTCTCCTGCAGAGTAGCTTGTGGGTTCAAACTGTTGACCTTTTGGTTTGCAGCCAAATGCCTCAACCACTGTGCCATCAGAGCTCCCTGTACAGCTATCAGATTGGTAAAATTTTAAAAAATCTGATAATCTAGTATTGACCAAGATATGTGGAGAAACAGGAAGTCTCTATTGCTTAGGGAAAAATTATCTAATAAAATTTAAAATTTGAATACTTTATTACTTAACAATTCTATACCTAAATATATACTATAGAAACTTGTGCAGATTTGAACTAGGAAATAAGTACCACAATAGTCAACTTGCAACTGTACCTGCCTCAAACTAAAAACATCCTAATTGTCCAGTCAATAAAAAAAGTGAATTGTGTTATGTTAATGCAAGGATAAACCATACAGCAATGGCAATACATCAAGTACAACTATAGCAACATAATTAATCACACAAATATAATACTGAAAGAAGTGGGTCATAAAAGAATATATACAGTATGATTCCATTTATATAATTTTCAAAAACAGGTAAAAGTAAAATGTACTGCTTAGTTTACATGCATAGGTGGTAAAACCATAAAAAAAAACAAGCATAGTTATCACAAAAGACAGGACAAAGGCTGGGTGTTAGGAAGCTGTGATTGGGAAGGGACATATGGGGAACTACTGTGCTGTTAATGTTCTATTTCTTGATTTGAATGCTGGTCATAGAAGAAGTTACTTTAAAATGATTTGTTAAACTGTGTATTTTATGCTTTACGCACTTTGAATGGTTTTTCAATTTAAAAAAGAAAAGCAAGGACAAGACCAAGAGAAAAATTTAAAAAAATAACTTGCTAATTACTTTGAACACCAAGAACTCAACTTCCTGATTCTTGTTTTTGAACCTGTGAAAGATAGTTACCAAGAGTTTATGTGCAATCATGACGAGTTTATGTTTTTAACAGTTGAAAGAACCATTAAGTCAACAGATTTTTCTTCAAGATCTCAAGATAACAGTTTTTTTGGTCTTTATTTGTACTAATTATAAAACTGTAAACTTAAAACATAACTGATATTTGTTTTTAATGTTTTGTCACCATTACTACCAGATAGTGCCATAAGAAATAAAATGAAAAAAAAAAAAAAAAGTGTTATAGATTGAACTGTGTCCCCCAAAAAATGTCAACTTGGTTAGGCCTGGATTCTCTGTTTTATATAATTATCTTCCATTTTAGCATCTGAAATAATTATCCTGTGTTGTATATCCTAAACTCTAAAATGTTAATGAGGCAGGATTGGTGGCAGTTAGGTTAATGTAGCAGGATACAATCTACAGATTAGGTTGTGTCTTGATTCAATTTCTTTTGAGATATGAGATTAAACAAGCAAGCAGAGATAAATCAGAGGGACCTCAGTTTCACCAAGAAAGAAGAGCTGGGAGGGTACTGCATCCTTTGGACCCATATTCCCTGCTCACGGAAACTTCTAGACCCAGGAGACAGAGAAAACAAGCATTCCCCAGAAGATGGGGCCATGAATAAATTTATGACTTCTCCTAAACTGTGAGAGAATAAATGTATTTGTTAAAGCCATCCACTTGATACCTCTGTCACAGCAGCCCTAGAGAACTAAAACAATTTCTACTGTGGAACAATTTATGAGGAACTTACAGACAAGTAACAACATTGATTTGAACTCTATAAAGGAAAGGACTTTTAAAAGTCCTCAACCAGCAGTGTGGGTTTTATCAGATCTTAAGTTTTACAGAGGAGCCCTGGTGGTACAGTGATTAAAGCATTCAGCTGCTAATCAAAAGGTCGGCAGTGTGAACCTGAAATCAGGCAGCTGGGCTCTTGGTCAACTTTCAGGTCAACAAGGAGAGACCAGGTGTAAGGTGCTGAGAAAGGAAGCTTTGTTGCAGGCTGACAAGCAAGCTCGGAGCCTGAGCCTCAGATCAAGCTTCCCAGAGCAGGGGATTTCAGGGTTGATATAGAATGTGGATTAGGGAAGTTATGATTATTCATGAATTTTCTGGGAACTCACTAACTATGTGTTAGACTCATTAAACACAGTAGAGGATGTAGTCTCATGGCCGCTGAGGGGTGTGTTTTTTAGGTTCTGGCATACTTAAGAACTTGTTTGGTAACTCAGTGCTTGTGGTCAGGCCAGAGGAGGGCATTCTTAAAAACCCACCAGCTGCTCCATGGGGAGAAAGTTAGGCAATTTGCTTCTGTAAAGATTTATTCCTTGGAAACTCCATAGGGTAGTTCTATGCTGTCCTCAAGGGTTGCTATGAGTTGGGATCAACTCAATGGCAGTGGGTTTGGTTTGGTTTTGGTTTTAAGTATTATATGGTCATGACCATTCCCTCCCACATGACCATTTTAATAGTTTCTAGGATGTGAAAAGCACTGTGAAATAATGTCTCTCCACAGCCAGTACCTATTATATCTCCTCGACTGCAAACCTTGAAAATCAGGGAATGCTAAAATAACACTACTCACAAAGGGAATAGAAGAATAAGAATCTCCAGAGTCAACAAGGGTATATCAGTTACAAAAAACTTATTTTTAGTAAGCAAAAATTACTCAGTGGTACTATATAAAATCATTAATTTTTGCATCTGGTATTTCAATCACTAACAGTGATTTCAGAGTATAGAAGAAAGAAAAAATAGACAATGAGAAAAACTATCATTAACTTTTGTCCTGGCTTTCTGGCTTAGAAGCACTAAACAGAAGATGTTATGGACATACTATTCATTATAGGGAAAAAAGAAACAAAGACAAAAGTGGCTGCTGATTTTAATCACAAAATAAACGTAATGTTTATTGATTTTGTTTATATCTGTTAAAACACTGATGTCTATAAGTATGATTGATGGCATGGTTCTAAATTGACTTCTGAAGAGATCTGGAGACTTAGGTCAACTATAAATAAGCTATCAGATCACCTTTGAGGACTGATGAATGGTTTTCTGGAAATATCAATTATTGTCAGAGAGCAAACAAAGTGAAAGGGTTGGGAAAAGACTTCTTATACAAAAGTTCTTTTACTGTTCCTAGGCAGCAAAGTTCCAAGTCACAGAGCTTTCATTTTTCTGGATTTAATTTTAAGTAATATTAATTTTAAGCATTATAGTTGGAATATGTATGACAGGAGAGGATAAGACATGGTGAACAAATAGAAATGGCTTATTTCAAGGTAGCCATTTCCTTTAAACTCATGTCTACCTCTCCATACCTTCCAATGGACACATTATCCTTTAATCATACATATTCACCCATCACCTCCAAATATATTTTCCCAAGTGGAAGTTTTAATGACACTTTTTGAGAATAAATGAAACAATTCAGCTGGCTGACGAAGTAAACAATTTGTACCTGTAATAAGAAGAAAGTAAACACAGAATGTAAAAAGAGATGAAATTGGAGTAATACTGATGCAAATCTAGTTTTTAATTTATCATAGTACCTATTAATGGTCTGGATAGGAAAGCAGGAGAAAAGCAGTGAGAGAGAAGTGACTATCTGTAGTTATAGAAGTGACTATCCGTAGTTATAAAATGACACTTTTATACGTAGTTATAAAATGCTTTAGAATGCATGATAGCCATAGAAATGATGTGTTGTTCTCATTGAGTTTACAGTGGTAAATGCCTTTATATCATTTTGATGAAAGCATTTTTTTTTAAATAGTTTGTATCAGAAAACAAATTTTCTATCAATAAAGACTTAAAAAAATAAATTTTATTTTAGTCAACATCCTCCTTTCTGGAAATGGAGAATAAAATAGTTAAGTTTCTCTTCAAAATAATAATGAATATTAAGTCCATTTGATTGCTAGAAAAGAAAATCAAGACTCAAGTGGTGAAAATTTTTTAATTTCTAGTTTTCATCTTTCTAAGGGCACTCCCTTTACAAAACCTTTACAGTTTTATATACTATGGCAATCAGGTTTAGAATTTCTAATAAATAAGACAGCCATATCAGAAGGTAGATTGAAGAATCAAATGAGTAGCCACATTTATGTGTTCACATTCACGGATTCTTTAAGAGGGTTGTCAGAGTCCATATAATACTATTAACATTTAGTCAAAAGTTAACACGCATCATCTGACCTACTGCTCATGGCTTACAAGACTGATACTATCAACAAAAAGTCTGAATTTAGTACAGTGATAAAACAAACTCTGGTTTAACTAATAGAGGTAACAGGAGAGTATACTTTAACTGCACTTTTTAAAATGTTTACTTTTCATCCACTGGCACCATCCTCTCCTCTTTGCACTGGTGGTAAATTCTCAAAGCCTAACTGTCAGAAGTGTAGGTTCTAAATATTATTTGTACATTAAAAATGGGTCTCAAATACTAAATGAATTCACAAAATAGGATCAAATAGTTTGGACAGTTGCATTTGTTACTTTCAATTTCTTGATCCTTATTTCTTCTGGTCATGGATAAAAATTGTTGCTTCTTTTCATCCAGAGAAGTTAACACACATTTATTACAAGCATTATAAAATGGCACTGCAGTTCAAACTTGTCATCATACCCATGTAGGTAGCATGAGGAAAGTGTACACTATGCTCCAAACTTATTTTACAGTTCTTCAATGCTGCTTCCTTTAAATTAAGGCTTCATCAAGAAGAAATCCATAGTATCATGAACTGGTATTTTTAGATTCTTAATTAAATGTACTCCTTCCAAAAAGGAAGTAGTACTGGAGTAATGTTAAGAAAACTTCTGTTAATCAGTGTCATGACTGAAGTAGTATCTTACTGGAGGTCCCGGCAAATCTTCATCTCCATCAGTGTCTGGGGCAAATGATACAGTAAGATCCACATATTTCTTTTCAGTAGAAGGTTTCACAAGTTTATGCATTCTAAGAAAAATAAGCATGAATAATAACTTAGTGAATTCCATAAAATGAAAGAGTGAACTGCTGACTAATATTATCCAGAGAATTTGGATTTGTATCTAGAGTCTACATTTATTTTTAAATCTAATAATCTACCTGCTTTCATATATTCATTTTTCCTTATGAAAGCTGTAAAGTTAAGACATTCATTTACCTCACAGTGAATTAATTTGTTATTGTTGTGTGCCACACATTCGATCCTGACTCATAATGAACCTGTAGGGCAGAGTAGAACTGTTCCATGGGGTTTCCAATGCTATAATCTTTATGGAAGCACATTTTTCTCCACTGGAGCAGCCAGTGTGTTTGAACTAATGACCTTTCAGTTAGCAGCTGAGAACTTTAACCACTGTACCACTAGCACTCCTTTAAATATGTATGCATGTAAGAAGTCCTGGTAACACAGTGGTTAGTGCTCAGCTGCTAACTGAAAGGTCAGTGGTTTGAACCCACTGGCTGCTCTGTGGGAGAATGATGTGTCTGCTTCCTTAAAGATTACAGTCTTGGGCACCCTATGGAGAAGTTCTACTCTGTACATATGGTCACCAGGACTTGAAATCGATTAGAGAGCAAAGAGTTTTTTTTTTTAATCAATTTGGCCCACTGCTGGTAATGATAAAGAAAACAGGTCATGAGGAGCCAAAAGCAAAACAAAACATAAACAATTTTTTAAAAAACTAATTTGTCTTAACTCCCTATAAAGGTTAGAGGTATTATTATGAAACCTATAAATACCAAAAGGGGAAGTTTTACCTTTCTCTTATGTTCTGTGTTTATCCTATTTACAAAAAATCCACTTCCTCCTTGCTTTCATCACTGATGTCATTGTGTTGTAGTAAATTACCTGGTATGGCTTATCCAGCCATAAATCTTTGTAAACTCCATGGTGGAATCTGCCATGAGCAACTGAGGAGCTCCTGATTGTTAAAGTTATCCATCTGGGGTATTTTTGTTGAGAGTGTCACGAAACAATGTTCTGGAGAGTTCGCTTCGCTCAGGTGTTTAGAATTCTGATGTTATGATTGGTTAGTTTGGCCACTCTGTCAGGCTCAAAAGGAGCCCTCGTAGAGGCAGGAGTCTCTCTGACTGATGGCTGAGAAAGACGTGCTGCTGAGAGAAAAGCACTCCTGACAGACACGTACTGCTGGGAAAGAGACTGAGACTGTTGGCGGAGAGACAGTGGGCTGAGAGAGACTGAGCGTTGTTCCTGACCTTGAATTGTAGCCTGGTGCTTCCCTAATAAACCCCATAATCTGTGAGTTGTGTGTGGCCACTGCAGCGAATTATCAAACCCAGCAGAAAGGTGGTGGGTGCTGCAGGAGGAATGGTTGGTGTCAGGGTTGATGAAAAGGCTGGAGGGAGGCAGCACGTCTGGCCTCACAGGAATAGGCCTTGGGCTATTAATGGTGATTCTGTCTTCTGCTTGTGGGGTTAGAGGAGGTCAGAAGATGTGGCCTCCCTGCCCCTTTGGCAGTCATAAATCAAGTCATCATCTATATATCCCTGAGATTACTGCACTGGCTTTTAGCCAGTTGTCTACTTCTAGTTTCTCTCCTGTCTCCAATCTATAAAGCCACCAGAATTCTTTTAAAATGTCAATTTGATTTTATTCAACTGCCTAATAATCTATCATATATTGTATGTATTGTTATCTATTAGATGTTACATACCAACCTCCCGACAGGCTCTGAACTATGTAATCTTATTTAATCCTCAGTAACACTCCTGATTTTACAAAAATATTCTGTCCCATGTACTTCTTTTCATTCTTCCCACCATCTATTCTCACTACCATATCCTGAAGTCACTCCCAAATAACTGATTTCCTAAATAGACCATGCATCATATGACAGACAGGGAGGGAAGTGTGGAGAAAATTTAGAATGGTAAACCAGGAGCCAGATCACTTAGGATTTTGCAAACAACTGTGAGGACTTTGTCTTTATTGTGAGTGAAATGGGGAGCTACTGCAAGATTTTAAACAAAAGAGGGACATGATACAACTGATGTTTAAAAATAATCACTCTGGTTACTGTGCTGGGAAGATGACTATAGGTGATAAGGGGAGAAGAGGAAGGCCTGCAAGGACTACTGCAGTAAAAAAGGCAAGAAACGATGGTGGTTTAGATGAGGGTGGTTGCAGTTGAAGTGAGGAGAAGTCAGATTCTAGGTACAAACTGAGGATGGACAGAGCATAATTGCTAAGAGACTGAAAGTGGCATGTGAAAGAAGAAGTCAAAAGTGATGTCAAAGATTTGGCCCTGACCAACTGCAAATACAGTGTTGCTATTAACTAAGATAGGAAACAATGCCAATGGTGCAAGGCTCAAGGGAAGATCGTAAGTTAAATTTTGAACTTACTGAGTTTGAGTTATCTATTAGTTACTTACTCTACTTACCAATTTCTTGTTTCTCTGCTATAAAATTAACCTTCCTTGGTCTGCTTTGTGATGCTGGAGTTGGACCCTATAAACATTTCCCCTCTGCCAGCTGCACAATGTTAGGCTTTATGAACAAAGGACAATGGTGTGACACTGCAAGATGATGTCAGCAGGAAGACATTTCCCTTCTAGCTTCTGGTAATCCATTTTTATCATTCACTTCAGAAGCCCAGTGACCCTGTGGACCAACTTCACTTGTGTCTTCAGATCAGTGTCCCTAGCCAGTGACCTCTATGGCAGTTCTAATTGTACCCTTAGGCAGCAATTGTAATCATACTGTTGTTGTTGTTATGTGCTGTCGAGTAGGACTCAACTCATAGCAACCCCTCCTTGGGTTTCCAAGGCAGTATCACTACGGAAGTAGATTACCCAACCTTCCTTCCAAGGAGTGGCTGGTGGGTTTGAACCGCCAGCCTTCTGGTCAGCAGTCAAGTGCCTTAGGCACTATGCTATCAGAGCTCCTGTAATCATACTAGATAGGCTATTTCTACAGAGCAGCTCTGGCCTGCCCACATTCTCTAGCAACAATGGGCAGCTTCTACAGCTTAGCTCTACAGCAAATCTTCTGGCAAGTTTATTTCCCATTGGCCAGCTACATGCTCTTGTGGTAGTTATTTTTGAATAATCTTGTGGTAGTTATCTTGGAAGTCATTTTCAGTAGTAACAACTAGAGGGGTGTGTGTGTATGTGTATGTTACTGGTATCTACTGTGTAGAGGTCAAGGATGCTGCTAAACATCCTACAATGCACAGGACAATTCCTCTCACAACAAAGAATTATCCAGCCCCAAATGCCAATTGTGCTGAGGTGAGAAACTCTGGCCTAGAGGAAGTAGCTGCTTTTTTGGGTACCTGTTATTTCTAGACCCTTATAATTCTCTTTTACCAACTAAAATACCTTTTATTAGTTATTTTTTTATAATAAATTTTTCCTGTGCAAGTAACTGGTGTGGTTTCTATCTCTTGGCTGATCCCTGGCTGATACACCATTTGTTACAGATTAAACTAAAATATTTGTAAATCTAAACCTCTGTGGTTATAATCCTATTGGGAAATGGTTTTACTGTTATGTTAATGAGGAAAGATTAGTGTAGGGTATGTCTTGAGGCAACCTCTTTTGAGATATAAAATATGAGATTTAAAAAAAATAAAGGAGCAAGCAGAAATGGGGGAAGAGACATGGTAAGCCACATAAGATTGTCCAGGAGCAGAAGTTCAGAAGAGATAAGGACTTTCCTCCAGAGCTGACAAAGAGAAAAAGTCTTCCCTCAGAGCCAGCACCATCAATTCACCCTTCTACCCTCCTAAACTCTGAGAAAAGAAATGTGTTTGTTAAAGCCATCCATTTGTGGCATTTCTGTTATAGAAAGCACTAGATAACAAAGGCACCACTTAACTGGAGATACATAGAAAGCAATGGTTATATTAGTCTGGAGTTTGTGACACATGTCCAGATTGAGAAAACTAAACTTAAAGATTATTAACATATAGAAGTTATGTAATTACAGCCATGGGAACAGATGAGATCTCCAAAGGTTTCGGTATAGACAGAGAGGACATATTACAATATTAAGAGAGAGGGAAAAGAGGAATCAGCAAAGAAAATGAGAAGAGTGAGCAAGGAGGTATGAGGAAAACAAGAGTGTATATCCTGGAAGCCAAGAAGCAAAAACTAAATGAAGGACAGGAGTGATGAACTATATCAAATGCTGCTGACAGACCAAATAAGTGAAAGACAGCGTTCAGCAACATGAAGGTCACTGATAATCTAGAAAAGAGTAGAGATAAAAACTGAGGTAGTATGGGTTTAAGAAAGAATGGGAAAAGAAGAATCGGAAATAGTTGTTGTTGTTATGTGCTGTCGAGTCGGCCCCGACTCATAGCGACCCCTCCTTGGGTTTCTGAGGCAGTATCACTACGGAAGTAGGATTGCCCAACCTTCCTTCGAGGAGTGGTTGGTGGGTTTGAACTGCCATCCTTCTGGTTAGCAGTGAAGTGCCTTAGGCACTATGCTACCAGAGAAATAGTAGGCGAAGATAATTTTTTCAAGTTCTATAGCAAAAGGAGGCAAAGAAATAGGGCAAAGGCTGATGGAAAATCAGGGCAGTAGGTCATGAGTAGATTTTGGAGATGAGACAAATAACAATAAGGTTCTATGCAATTAATACAATCCAAGAGATTAAAAAGCTGATGTATGGGAAAAAGAATTGGTGAAGTACATAGCCTTCAGTTGGCAAGAAGGAATGGACTTTAGTATACACCTATATATTGGACATTGCCTTTTTGAGGAATCTCATTTGCAACTCTGCACAGTTTTATATGGATAGGCCAGGCAGACGTACACTGAGTCTTCTTGTTCAAGAGAGGGGAAAAGATGTTGGTTGCCATTTGAAGAAAATTCCTTCACATTTTTCCTGCTCAAATTCTACTGAAATTATCTATTGTCAGTATTCAAGTGTTATCATGCAACGTCTAAACACAAGAAAAGGACAGAGATAAAACTGCCTCCTGGTAGATAAATGTTATAAACAATTTCATTTTCAAAACTGAATGAATGGCTTTTCATTCCATAGAATGTAACCAATCTGACAGATTATACTCCTTTAGGAAGTAAGGTATTAAATAGAATTATATACATAGAAATTCACACATGTGAAAGTGTAAGGGGCCAAGGCCTATTCAAATAACACTAAGATTAGAGAAGGATTTATGCAAAGAATTTACATATGCCTACAATACACTGATTGTGGAAACATGAGTTACACAGCTCTTTTAAAACTCTTTATCTTATATTTCACTTTTAATCTATCAGTAAATCCAAAGGATTCTACCTTTTTAAAAATATATTCAGAATCAAACCACTTTCTATGTCAACTGCTACCATCTTTGGTCTAAGCCAGCATTAAGTCTTGTATAGATTATCACAAGAACCTCCTAACTAGTTTTTTTTTTTTTTTTACCTTAAGTAAATCAGATTTTTAAGACTCTTGATGGAAGAACTGACTCTGGGCAATAATTCACAAGGGTATTGTACTTATATGAATTTTCTTGAGAGGTAGCCAACTGTCCTTTACTTGGCATATTCACCATTTTTATAGATGCCATCAGGTATCAGTAAATCATGTTTTTAATTGAACTTCAGTAACCTTTATATTTAATTTTTCACTGTACATTCAGCTTATGTTTCAATTCTTGTGAATTTTTCATATATATAGTTTGGTACTTACGTTAACTTCAACCTTTTAGCATGACCAGGCATTATAGGAACATAAAGCATCTTGACTCCCTGGACCACCATTGTTGGCTCAATTCCATATTTTTCCTGAAAGTTAATACCCAAAAAGAAAAAAATCAACACCCCATCCAAATATAAAATTTGGGGTGCCAATGTTGATCTGCAATCAGTAAAAAGAGAGCAAACTCTTTTTAAATAGTATCAGCGACTTCCAATGAAGTTATAGATAAAAAGTAACAAAAGCACACTCAAAGATACTAACAAATCAAGTAAATAAAAGTGCCTCACTTTGACTGCATTAATGAAATCCAACAGAGTGAAATCTTCTTTTCCATGTATAATCCATCTATCCCAAATTGTAAATGATATTCCATTTCTGTTGCAGAAAAATATTGGGAACGCCATTTTAATTTTCTTCTCTTTTAAAACAGACATACAACACCCCCATCAGCAGTCCACTATTTGTGATTTAGCTAGAAATTAATATGTGGGGAAAACACAATTTTGCAAATATTCTAGAACCTTATTTCCCCATCATACTAAACAGGTAACCATATTTACCAGTATCTTATTGATCCTTCCACTGTCTCATTATAAATCAATAAATCTTAGTGAGAGTGTGCTCTAACGTGCGTGCTCTTTGGTTTCTCTCTCTTTAAAGAGTTGCAAAGGTTTCATTTTCTGGACATTCAGCTCTCTACTAGACACTTGGGTTATTTCCAATCTCTGGCTACCATAAACAATGCCAGAATGAGTATCTAGCATATATATCATTTGAGATGTGTGCAAATATATCTGCAAGTTTGAAAGATAGTGCCATATTTCCCTAATTATGAGCTATACTATTTTGCCCTCTAATCAGTAATGTATGAGAGTTTTTTGTCATAGCCTTGGAGCCTTGGCAAGGTAAGTATTTTCAAACTTTTGGTTACTGCCAATTTGAAAAATGAAAAATATCAACAGAATGGTTTTGCATTGTCACATAGTTTGTGGGACTACATTCTAAATTCAGGATCCACTAGAGTTAAAATTAGATATAATTCATCTGAATTAGGAAGACACATATCAAATAATAAAGAAAGTAAAATGCTATATACTGTGCCAGGTTAATGGCTCCAAGAGTTCTTTGGTTTGTTGGTTTAGTAAAGAAATGCTTCATGAAGCTGAGATATGACTTGGTCTTCAGGTGATTCCTTGGATTTATAAATATTTACAGAAGAAAAGAAGAGGTGAAGCCAGTATATATCACTCTTAAAAGGTAAAATATTTTATTTCACTTTCATTATATAAGAGAAACAGACCTTCATGCATACCTGATTTCAGTTTTTCTTACTTCAGATGTCTCTGTAAACACTATAATTGGAATGGCTAAGTTAAGGAAACAATTTTTATAAGCTTCAAATGGATAGCCACCAGCTACTTTGAGCATCTCCAATGCAACCTAGATTTAAAAAAGTGATCTGATTATACAATAGCCTGAACTATTCATGATTATAACTTCATCTACTCAATTTTCTTAAATTCTTCTCAAGCATTTCTCTGTAAAGAGTAAAAGTACCATTCAACTAGAGTAATATAAATTTCTTCTTTATAAATCTTTCCACTTTCAGCACATTTTATATTTTCAAACTGTTCTAAACATGATGAACAAAGTTATTCAGAAATATGTATTAATTTGACAATGTAATTTCCTATTAGAAAGCAGATACCAGGACTTAAGAAATACAACAGTCTAAAGTCACTTAACATAGACACAATTAGCGCCATAAAGCTGCTAAGAATAACAACAGAGTACAAAACAGAAAAGTATAATGATTGAAGACCATTCTAAAGAATCTGAAATATCAAGAAACAATTACAATGAGAACAAAAAAACTAGAATGGAAATAATTAGACTGTTGCCACAATATGAAGAATGTAACCAATATTACTTAACAATATGTGTAAAAATACAATTGTCTTAAAAAAAAAAAAAAGAACCAAAGAAAACATTAAATTGTACTGACAGAAATTACATTTTTAAAAGGCAAAGAACTAAAATTCAATTTGATCAATAAGCGAAGATTAGGGCAGTTCATTTTTTTCAAGAAAAATAGCACCTGCTTTGTATACAGGCTATAAAGATGATTGACAGGATTATTATCTGTAAGAAAAATGATAATCTATTTATCTTGAGCTTATTACTTATATGAAAATGTTTATATATAAAATCTCAAAATATGGATTTCTATATTTTCAGAAATATCTTAAAATTTTAATTTGTAAGATCAATTATTTATCTTTCTCTCTCTAAAATCTGAGTGATTAGGGATGGTTAGGAGTGGTATGGTAGGTAAGACAAGGAAAAGGCAATGTAAAAGAGTACCTCAATTCAAATATAATAAAACTTACCAAGCCAGACACTGCAGCAGTGGATGTTGCTATAGCAGGTATAATTTTCCCAGCTATACGCTTTGTTTTGAAACGGTTAGCTGGTTCAATGCTATACATCTTGGCACGAAGATTGGATGCAGCTGTGATGAAATCTATGTGTCCATTGTGATCATCATCTTTTTCAAATGAAAGCATTGTCATCTGAAGGTCACCTGATCATAAGAGCCAGAAAAACAAAGTTTCTCACCAAGTAGTAAAGGTTTAACTTGGTTAAAAGCAATGTGGGTTCACTATTCTTAAAGATTCGTTTTTGTTTATATTTTTAAAGACTAAGAAAGATAAGATGGGAGGTCAGGCAATTGAAATTACTGACCGTATTTAAGACAATATATTTAATACTATTAAATTAGAGAAGTTTCTATATAAAAACCTTACTCCTTTTTCAGTGAAATTAACAAAAAAATAAAAAGATAAAATTTAAGTCAATACAACATCTGCTTCATGCAATTTACAATATAATACGTCAACATTGTGCCTTGTTTAAAAACTCATCCCATAAATACTATTATGAAACATTTTCTGTCTTATAACTAAGAACATGGTTAGTTGGTAAATATATCTTTCTGAAATCTTTGCTGATTATTCTATTAACAGGAGCAGCCTGATTTGTGAAGAAATGAGAAAATAAGAAAAGGTAGTAAGTTTTCTCTAAAACTAAAATTATTAAATTAAAATAACTACCTTTTACTTGTAAGTTAAACTGTTGGCTCACCTAGGTCATTTTTTCTGGAAATTTCCCTGGATGAATCATAAGTTTGGGAACTATTGATGTATGTAATGAAAGGATGGTGAATAGGTATAAGAACATTAGTAAATAGCTCTGTTTTAAAAATAGATGACTTAAAAACAGGATTTAAAAGTTCTGTTTCCCTATATTTTGATCTTAAGACCATTTAAGGAAGGATGCTTGTGGGTCAACTTAGAGTTCCAGCTACTTATAAGATTAAGAATCTAAGAGATGTTCCCATGTTTAGTTTTCCTAAAGTGATTTAACTGGGTCTAAGGGTTAGTCTTCACAAAGATCCCATTTTTTCTTCATTATGCTAGCCATAAGCTAAACAGGAATAAAAAGAAACTGAAATAAGAACTAAAACAATGAGGATAAAAACAAAGTAATCAATATGATTTGGAGAATTAGATTTCAACTTTTCAGCATAGGGATAACCAACCAACCCAAACCTATCGCTGTCAAGTTGATTCTGACTCACAGCGAAGCTATAGACAGTGCACTACCCCATAGAGTTTCCAAGGCTATAATCTGTACGGAAGCAGACTGCCACATCTTTCTTCGGTAGAGCTGCTGGTCAATTCCAACCATCAATCTTTCAGTTAGCAGTCGAGCACTTAATCATTGTGTACCAGGGCTGCTGCTGGTGAATTTAGTCAATTAAAGGTGAATAGTAACTTTCATGTTATCATAAAATCAACTAGTATTATTATTGTTGCTTTGCAATTTAATCCCACAAATTTTTGGTATAGAGTTTAGTGAAAAGAGAGCAATCCAGTTCAAAACTTCTTTATAAGGACTTTCCCTTACTTTTGGTAGCTTCATTAGATGAAATAGCCTTTTCTAGTTGGAAAATAGCATTCCTTTCATCTTCATTGCTAACAGGAACATGGTCCGGTTTCCTTGCATTTTCATCTGTTTGAACAACCTTTAAATATATGTTACATATTTGTTAATGTTGTCACATTCTGCACTTACTGTTTACCATTTATTTGTCTTATCAAATAAATCACATAAAGAGAAAGGGACTTACATTGTCTTCCTTTATTTAAATCAGATCATTAATCATTATGGTACTTCCTATCTTTCTTTAGTAAATGATATTATATTATTTATGTATTTGTTTACTTGTTTATTACTTATCTCATTAAAAAAAAAAAACACCACCATCAAAAAATCCCACTGCCATCAAGTTGATTCCAATTCATAGTGACCCACATAGGTTTCCACCAGAGCTCCTTAAACAAAAACATACAGAAATCATAGATAATGAGAGTCAAGTTTCTCACTCTCAGAAATAGATACTACAATTAGTAAGGGAGGAAGACTAGAAAGACTTTAATGTAGATAATGAGGGACACTATACATTGATAAAAGGATGAATGCAAGAAGAAGATATAGCAATCCAAAAAGGTGTATATACCTAAGAACAGATCTTCGATATACATGAAGGACAAAACTGATAGAATCAAAAGATAAAACAGAAAATCGTAAGGATATGGAAGTCAGTAAGCTTACAGAAGAACTGAACAGCACTATCAATCAACTTAACCTGATTCATGTGGAAGGATCGTTGGTGGTGGTTCAAACCCACCAGCCACTCTGCTGAAGGAAGATGTGGCAAACTACTTTTATAAAGATTTACCACCTTAGAACCCAATGGGGGTCACCATGACTCAGAATTGACTCGATGGTAGTTTTTTTTCCCCAAATCTTTATGGAAGCAGATTGCCTCATTTCCCTCCCATGGAGTAGCTGGTGGGTTTTAACCTCTGACCTTGTAAGCAGCCAAATGCCTTATCTTCCCATACTGGCATGTAAATTCAACAAGAACAGGGATCTTTATCTATCTTGTTCAGTGACAGAACTCCAGCACATCTAAAACAACCTTGCTCATGTTGTTGTTGTTGTTATGTGCCGTTGAGTCGGCCCTGACTCATAGCAACCCCTCCTTGGGTTTCCGAGGCAGTATCACTACGGAAGTAGGATTGCCCAAC
>NW_006921685.1:2752217-2763188 GCF_000298275.1 Orycteropus afer afer
GTTTGTCCTACTGTGGTGACATGTAGACGTGAGTTTTGAGGCTGAGCCTGTGGTGTTTAAAACCCAGAGAGATGTAACTGGTGCACAGGTAACAGCCCAGCTTATAGACTGAGACAGACTAGGAAGAAGGAAGAGGCCGTCCACTTCTGAAAGAATCGACCAGGGAAAACCTTATGAATAGCAAAGAAACACATGCATATGGGGTGACTGAAAATACCATGGATTGGGTTAGGCACATCCTAGTCTTCAAGGAGGTATCTTTGGTCTTCAGCAGCTGAAAGAGGTCTTTTGCAGCAGCACATTTGCCAAATGGAATACCGTCGTCTGATGTCTTGACTGCTGCTTCCATTGGTGCTGACTGTAGAACCAAGTAATATGAAGTCTTTGACAACTTCAATCTTCTCCCCATTTATCATGATGCTGCTTATTGGTCCAGTTGTGAGGATTTTTGTTTTATGTTGAGGTGTAACCCATACTGTAGACTGTAGTCTTTAATTTTCATCAGTAAGTGTTCTAAGTCATCTTCACTTTCAGCAAGCAAAGCTGTGTCATCTGTGTATTGCAGGATGTTAATAAGCCTTCCTCCAGTCCTGATGCCACGTTCATCTTCATATAGTCCAGCTTCTCAGATTATGGGCTCAGCATACAAATTGAATAAGTATGGTGAAAAGATACAACCCTGACGCACTCCCTTCCTAATTTTAAACCATGCAGTATCCCCTTGTTCTGTTCGAACAACAGTCTCCTGGTCTATGTACAGGTTCCTCTTGAACACAATTAAGTGTTCTGGAATTCCCATTCTTCTCAATGTTATCCATAATTTGTTATGATCCACACAATAGAATGACTTCACATAGTCAATAAAACACAAATAAACATCTTTCTGGTATTCTCTGCTTTCAGACAAGATCCATGTGACATCAGCTATATCTCTTGTTCCACATCCCCTTCTGAATCTACCTTGCATTTCTGGAAGTTCTCTGTCAATACACTGCTGCAACTATTTTTGAATTATCTTCAGTAATATTTTACTTACATGTGGTATCAATGATATTGTTTGATAATTTCCACATTCTGTGGGATCACCTTTCTTTGGAACTTGGCCAGGTAGCTGTCTTCCAAATCTCTTGATATAGCCAAGTGAGTGCCTCCAGTGAGGCATTTGTTTGTTGAAACATCTCAATGGGAATTATGTCAATTCCTGGAGCCTTGTTTTTTGCCAATTCCTTCAGTGAAGCTTTGACTTCTTCCTTCAATACCATTGGTTCTTGCTCATATGCCACCTCCTGAAATGGATGATCATTTACCAATTCTTTTTGGTATAGTGACGATGTGTATTCCATCTATCTTCTTTTGATGTTTCCTGCATCATTCAACATATTGCCCATGGAATCTTCCAATATTGCAATCTGAGGCTTAAATTTTTTCCTCAGTTCTTTCAGCTTCAAAAATGCTGAGTGTGTTCTTCCCTTTTGGTTTTCTAACTCCAACTCTTGGCACATTTCATTATAATAATTGACTTTATTTTCTCGAGCTGCTCTCTGAAATCTTCTGTTCAGCTCTTTCATCCTCTCAATTCTTCTATTTGCTTTAGCTACTTTCTGTTCCAGGGCAAGTTTCAGAGTCTCCTATGAAATCCACTTTGGTCTTTTCTTCCTTTCCTGTCCTTTTAATGACCTTTTGCTTTCTTTATGGATGATGTTCTTGATGTCATCCCACAATTCTTCTCGTTTTCAGTCACTGGTGTTCAATACATCTAATCTATTCTTTAGATGGTCCCTAAATTCAGGAGGGATAAAATCAGTGCCATATTTTGGCTCTTGTGGAGTTGTTTTAATTGTCTTCAGTTTCACCTTGAACTTGCATATGAGTTGATGGTCAGTCTATTCCACAATCAGCTTGTTTTGGCTGAAGATACTGAGCTTCTCCATCGCCTCTTGAAAAGATGTAGTCAGTCTGATTCCTGTGTACTCCATCTGATGAAGTTCATGTGTACAGCTGCTGTCTGTGCTGTTGAAAAAAGGTATTTGCAATGAATGAATAAGCTGTTGGTCTTGCAAAATTCTATCATGTGATCTCCAGCATTATTTCTATCACCAAAACCATACTTTCCAACTATCAGTGATTTTTCATTCCAATCAACAGTTATAATTAACACATCTTGATTGCATATTTGGTTGATTTCTGACTGCAGAAGTTGATAAAAATCTTCAATTTCCTTATCATTGTCTTTGGTGGTTTGTGTGTAAGTTTTAATAATAGTAATATTAACTGGTCTTCCTCATAGGCGTATGGGTATCATCCTGTCACTGACAGCATTGTACTTCAGGATAGCTCTTGAAACATTCTTGGTGATGATGAATGCCATGCCATTCCACTTCAAATTGTCATTCCTGGCATAGTAGATCATATGGTTGTCTGATTCGAAATGGCCAAAACTGGTCCATTTCAGCTCACTAATACCTAGGATATTGATCTTTATGATTTCCATTTCATTTTTGACAACTTCCAATTTTCCTACATTCATACTTC
This sequence comes from Orycteropus afer afer, assembly GCF_000298275.1. Taxonomy (NCBI): domain Eukaryota; kingdom Metazoa; phylum Chordata; class Mammalia; order Tubulidentata; family Orycteropodidae; genus Orycteropus; species Orycteropus afer. The sequence continues at coordinate 2,754,750 of NW_006921685.1, forward strand.
ATACATTCCATGTTCTGATTATTAACAGATATTTGCAGCTGTTTCTTCCTAAGCTGTGCCACATCAGCAAAAGGAGATCCTGAAAGCTTTACTCCATCCACATCATCAAGGATGGCTCCATTCTGAAGAGGTAGCTCTTTCCTAGTCATATTTTGAGTGCCTTCCGACCTGAAAGGCTCATCCTCTGGCACTATATCAGAAAATGTATCAGGGCTATTTTTCAGTAATATATCAGTGTTTCACTGCTATTCATAAGGTTTTCATTCGCCAATTCTCTGAGAAGTGGATGACCTCTTCCTTTTTCTGAGTCTAAGGCTGGAAGCTCTGCTGAAACCTGCACACCATGGCTAACCCTGTTGGCACAGCCTCCAGCCTCACAGCAACATACAAACTACATCAGGGCGAGAAACTGACAGATGAGTTTGTCTCCGTTAGCTGTTCCAAACTGTTCCACTCTCACCTCCCAGGCTTCCCCAGCAGTTCCGACCCTCCAAAAGCCATCTGCTGCCACCTCTGGGCCATCTCTACCAGTTTTGGCCCTCCAAAAAGCTGTCTGCCGTCACCTCCTGGCTGTCCCTGTGATAAGGCTGAAAATACCATGGCATGGATCAGCTCTTTTATCTTGTCATTTCTTCCATTTGTTTTAGCATTCTCTGTTCAAGGACAAATTTCAGAATTTCTTCTGATATCCATTTTGGTCTTTTCTTTCTCTCCTGTGTTTTTATTTATTTATTTATTTTGAAAGTTACAAAGCCTAATTTTATTTTTTTTCCAATGGCTGATTTTTTTTTCTGTCCAAGTTTGCAGAGTTTGTTTTACATTCAACATTTTCATGTACATTTAGTTTCACTCCCCATTTACCATCCCCAACCGTAATGCAGTCTCCTCCCCTCCCTGCCCAGTAACCCCTCCTCACCCCTTGCGTCTCATAGTTATGTACTCCTGTGTGTCCTGCATTCCCTCCATGAGGATGTTGTCCCTCTGGTGCCCTGTGGTTGATTGCTCCAAGGAATGCATCTCCATAGAGTATGTGGGTGTGTCACCCTGGGTTGAGTGTTCTGCATGTACTTGTTTACTAGTGCGTTAAGAGCCAGCCCCCAGCAGTGAGTTTTATTCCAGGCCCAAAGTACTGGGGGTCTCACTAGACTCCTGGTCTTTTTAATGACCTTTTGCTTTCTTCAAGGATGATGTTCTTGATGCCATCCCATAATTCCTCTGGTTTTCAATGCATCAAATCTATTCTTTAGATGGTCTCCAAATTCAGGAGGGATAGAATTAAGGTTATAGTTTGGCTCTCATGGACTCGTTTTAATTGTATGCCGCTTCAATGTGAACTTGCATATGAGCAACTAATGGTCTGTTCCACATTCAGCTCCGGGCCTTGTTTTGGCTGAAGATATTAAGCTTCTCCATTGCCTCCTGCCACAGATGTAGTCAATCTGATTCCTGTGTACTCAGTATGGTTAAGTCCATGTGTACAGCTGTTGCTTATGTTGTTGCAAAAAGGTATTTGCAATGAATAAGTTGTTCATCTTGAAAAATTTTATTATGTGATCTTCAGTGTTATTTCTATCACCAAGGCCATATTTTCCAACTATTGGTGATTCTTCTTTGTTTCCAACTTTTGCATTTCAATCACTAGTGATAATCAACACATCTTCATTGCATGTTTAGTCAATTTCAGACTGCAGAAGTTGGTAAAAATCTTCAATTTCCTTATCTTTGGCTTTGGTGGTTGGTGAGTAAATTTGAGTAATAGTAGTATTAACTGTTCCTTGGAGGCATGTGGATATTTTCCTATCACTGACAGCATTGTACTTCAGGATAGATGTTGAAACACTGTTTGTGACAATGAATGCCACACCATTCCTCTTCAAATTGTCACTTCTGGTATAGTAGATGACATGGTTGTCTGATTCAAAATGGCCAAAACCAGTCCATTTCAGCTCACTAACGCCTTGGGTATCTATCTTTATGCATTCCATTGTCGACAACTTCCAATTGTCCTAGATTCATACTTTGTACATTCTGTGTTCTGATTATTAACAGATGTTTGCAGATGTTTCTTCCCATTTTAAGTCATGGAACACCAGCAAATGAAGGTCCCCAAAGCTTTACTCTATCCATATCATTTTAAGGTTGGCTATATTTTGCGGAGGCAGCTCTTCCCCAGTTTTGTTTTGAGTGCCTTCTGACTTGAGGGGCTCATCTTCTGGCACTATATAGGACAATGCTTAAGAGCTGTTTATAAAGTTTCCCAGTAATATATCATACAGTGTTTCATTGCTATTCATAAGGTTTTCACTGGCCTATTCTTTAAGAAGTGGATGGCCCCTTCCTTCTTTCATGTGTGTCTCGGTCTGGAAGCTCTGCTGATAGCTGTCCACTGTGGTTGACCTTGCTGGTATTTGAAATACCAGTGGTGCAGCCTCCAGCCTCACAGCAACATGCACACCACCACAGTACAATAAACTGACAGATGAGTGGTGGCAAACTTGGTAAAAATCTTCAATTTCTTCATCTTTTGCTTTGGTGCTTGGTGTGTAAATTTGGGTAAGTCCTATTAACTGGTTTTCCTTGTACGTGTACATACATTATCCTATAAATGACAGCACTGTACTTCAGGATAGATCTTGAAATATTATTTTTGACGTTGAATTGAAGAGTATGCCATTCCTCTTCAATTTGTCGTATAGTAGACCATGTGATCATATGATTCAAAATGGCCAATACCAGTCTACATCAGCTTACTACTCCCTAGGATATCAATCTTTATGCATTCCATTTAATTTTTGACAACCTCCAATTGAAGTGTTAGAAAATAGAAGCATTTGTTTGCCAGAATGCCAAAATGATTATTTCTGTCTGTGTAACTAGAAGTGTTGGACCATGATGTCTCAGTGTGAACTGCTTCAGACTTGTAAAAAGGTGGTCACAATTCATGTTAAAGGTATAGCTAAGTCACTCAGGATAATTTATTACCCCCAAACTTTGATATGGAGAGTATATTTAAGATAGAAAATATATCAAAGAACATTAAATAAAGGCAAAGTTATTGAAGCATGTTTCCTTGACTTATATCTAAGAGTTCTGCTGTAAGAAGTATGTGCTTCATCTTTATTCCTGCTGAACTTCAATTCTTTATAGGCTACAAGTCATGGCCATTTCATTCAGCAAGCTCATCCACTTGTACAAAATCAACTGCCCACAAGGTATCTTATCTTCTTCCCTAAAATGAAAACCCAAGAGTGGAAAACTGAAAACACCCCTTCTTTTCTGAATTTTGTAAGGCTTAGCTAAGGGCAAGTGGAACAGAGATTTGTTTTGTAGATGATTTTTAGATTGCACACAAGATAGATATATAGTATACACAAGAAAAAGCAGCACAGTTAGTATTTTCAAACTTTCCTATTTATCCTGCTTCAATTTCACATTCCATCTTTATTAATATTTCCTATAGTTCTTTCTCCTTCCAACATTATTTGCCTGGCAAAATCCCAACCCAATTTTCCATATATAAGCAGTCTCCAACTTAAGACATATTTGACCTACAATGAACCACACTTATGACTGTCTTTTTTTTTTTTTTTTAATATCTTACTGGTAGTGATATGAAGTATAATACAATATTGCAGTATGTAATATGCTGTTATCATTCTCAGATGTTCACTCACTGATGTTCAAAGATTGTATTTATAAAGATACTGATAATAAAAGGCAGTAATGAAAACTGTATGAAAAAAAAGGGAGGTATATTCAACGTACATTAGAACAGAAACTGTCACAAGTCAGGGACTACTTGTATTCTACAGCTGAGTCAAAGTAGCTAAATGTGGCTGGACAAAAGGAATCCTCTTTTTTCTCTATTTCGTAGAATATAGCAAGTGGATCCTCAGTGCTTTCTAACAATTCTACTATATTTTCTATTTGAGAGACTTTCTCACTTCCTTGAGCAATTATTTCACACTTTCTTTCTCTCTGCTTATACTTCCTTTATCTTCTCTTCAGCAGTTATAAGCTTGCCTCTGTTGTCAACTAAGAAAACAGCAATCTTTTTTTTCTCTTTCATTCCAATTCCAATCTATTACAAGTCCTGTCAGGATTACTATAAAATAGATACTACAGAATCCAACCTCTAATCACAACTTCCCTGCTATCTTCAAGCAAACCATGACATCTCCTGTGTGCACTACTACAACAACCTTCTAACAACTTTTCCTGCTTCTTCTGTGCCCCATAGTCATTCTTAACACAATAGCCAGAGTGATCCTGTTAAATTTAAGTCAGATTATGTCATTCCTCTGCTCAAAACTGTCTACTGGCTTCTTACCTCACAGTACCCAACTTCCTAGATAATTTTTAATCACATCATATGCATATGAAAGCTGGATAATGTGTAAGAAAGATCAAAGATGACTTGATGTCTTTGAATTATTGATGTTGTGAAGAATAATGAAAGTACACCGTGGCATGCCAGAAGAACAAACCAATAAGTCTTGGGAGAATCAAACCCAACCCACTGCTATCAAGTCTATTCTGACTCATAAAGACTTTACAGAACAGACTAGAACTGCCCCACAAGGTTTCCAAGGCTGTAAGTCTTTAAAGAAATGTATGCTCCATCTTGCTTTCACAGAGCAGCTGGTGGTTTGAACTGTTGGCCTTTTGGTTAGCAGCCAAATGCCTTAACCACTGTACTATCAGAGCTTTTGGAGAAGGACATCTTGCTTGGTAAAATACAGGGTCAGAGAAAGAAAGGAAGACCTTCAACAAGATGGACTGACACAGTGGCTCCAACAATGGGCTCAAACAGCAACAACTATGAGGATGGAGCCTGACTAGGCAATGTGCTACTCTGATATACCATTAAGATTGTAAGAGGTGGAACCAACTCTGTGGCACCTAACAACCACCTCATAATTTCATTTTCTACCACTCTCTGCCTTGCTTACATTCCCCTATAACAACATCTGGCTGAAGATCTTTCAAGGCCTTTCTGTGTACATGCTCCTGTAGGCAGCATTGCCTTTTTACCACATTATCAACATGGCTTACTCTCTTCTTACTTCCTACAGGTGTCTGCTCAAATGTTACCTTATCAAAGAGGCCTTTAGCTTCCATCCCATATAAAATGACACCAGATAGTCATTCTTTATTTCTATTCTTTATTTTTGTTCTTAGCACTTACCACCACATTGGTGAATCATATACTTATTGGTATTTCCGTTTGTCTGTCTCTGCCCCATTAGAATATAAACTCCATGAGTACAAAATTTTGTTTTATTTATTGCTGTGTTCTCGGTGTTTAGAATGGGACTTGACACAAGTAGAGGTTCAGTAACTATTTGCTGAATGTGAAATTCATTTACCATTTACTGAATGAATGAATTTCTAAACATACCTTGTTGGAAGGTTTGAATTCTTGAACCTTTACATCAGAAAGAATGTTCAAGAGGACATCTGCTGATAAGTCCTGTTTTTTTAAAAAAGTAATTTCATTATCAAATACATTCTTTTCATTCTGGGATTCTAAAGTTAAAAACATCCTTGATCATATTAAGATATTTAAATAAAATATCATCAGACTATTTACACTATAACCATTTTAAGATTTTACCTTTATTTCTAAAAATACTGACCATAAAGACAATGGGAGGAGTGAACAAACCTGAAATACTAGTTCTTACTGAAAAATTTTAAAAAGGTAGTTTTAGGACTGGTTATGAATATAAATTGAGTTCCTTGAGATCAGAGACTATCTTTTTCATTTCTTTTCCAGTTTCAGTTGCCACTGAGTCAATTCTGATTCATGGCAACCTCATGTGTGTCTGAGTGGCACTGGGCTCCAGATGGTATTCAATGGGGGATTTTTCCAGAAGTGGATTGCCAAGCGTTTCATCTCAAGTGCCTCAGGGTGGCACTGAACCTTTAACATTTCGGTTAGCACCATGTCAACCATTTGTACCATGCAAGGTCTCCTTCATTTCTCTGTCTTTAATATTTCACAAAGTTCCCTGCACAAAGTTATACTCGATAAATACTGACACAATAAATAAAATAAAAAAGTAAATGGAATTTATATCTTGGAAGCAGAAGAATATTTTGAAAGGTCAAGATGAACTTAGACTATTTTAAGGCAATCAAAAACACGTTTATTAAGTGTGTTTAAGGATCAGTTTTAAGTATTAAGTATCTATTTAGGGAAAACTGAGATATACTGCTTTTGAGGTCAACTATCATTCTTATGTCTCTTTCAGAAAAACAGTGAATGCCAACATTTTTACCAAACATTTATGGTGTGTTTTAATGTGCGGAAACTCCAAAACTAAACAAAACAAAAATTAGTAATTGGGATTTTTATCTGGATCCGAAATGTTGTTGTTGTTGTGTTGTTATGTGCCGTCGAGTCAGCCTCCGACTCACAGCGACCCCTCCTTGGGTTTCAGAGGCAGTATCGCTACAGAAGTAGGACTGCTAAACCTTCCTTCCGAGGAGTGGCTGGTGGGTTTGAACCGCCAGCCTTCTGGTTAGCAGTCAAGTGCTTTAGCCACTATGCTACCAGAGCCTATGTTAACTATAAACATAGCTTTATTATAATACATCACAGAGAAAATGCTGCTTCCATTACCTCATTTAGCCTAGTCAAAAAGTATAATGCATATCTGCTCTCAAACAAAACTGTATTAGGTCTGTTAGATGTTAGTCAATGAAGATACTACCTATGAGAATGGATAGGATGATAAGGGTAAGAAATGTCATCTGGGGTAAAATTTTTAATTTCCTGAAATACATGTAGGTTAAGTATCACATATTAACTCAAATGGTAACAAAAAGAGTAAGGAATATTTTTAAATTGCTATAAAATTATTCATTTTGGTTTTTCAGAATAATTAGGATAACTAAAACTGGTAAACAGGTTATAAATGCATCAAAAATGTGTCTGCTTGTACAAATTTTGCTGTTTCACTACCTAAATTTAGAGTTTCTATTCTATTTAGTAATACTGCAACAACTTTTAACTTGTCCTGTGTTTGAACAGGCAACAATGCTACAAAATGAAACTTGGATGTCAGAGAATGATTCTTCCAACATATGATGCAATGAGTTGGTAAATCATCATTTTTTTTTTTTTTCTGGCTTCAAAAACTGGTTTTGTATACTTGCTAGGTAAGAATATCTTACCTTTTCTGTAAATGGAATGCAATATACCGTAGCATACAGTTTTGCAGCATTCTGAATGAAGCTGAAGTGCCTAACAAAATTAAAAATAAAACGTTAAGTCTGAATGTACAATTACATTTAATTAATTAGGAATTATAGCCTTTAAAAAGTTGTATGAGGAAAAATAATCCCAGAATTTTTCACAGGATTTTTTTTTTTTTTAAAGTTAGACCATAAATTTCTGGTCTGTACCAATATACTGTGAACTTATAAAAGAAAAAACATTAAATGTCTATCCTCATAAACACTGCTGTTCAGGTAGTGATCAAGACTATTTTGAAGAAAGAATAGCCACAAGTAGAAAAACTGGACAAGTGAAAGATAATTCCTTTTAATGCATAAGAAAAATATTACACATTTGGTCTTAAAAAGGGTGTATGAGGTTCAATTAAGCAAATGAGTTTGCTTAAAAACAAAAAAAGTTAAGTTTTGTAGCAGAAGTAGTTCCAATAAAGGTCATCGAGTTGATTCCAACTCAAAGCCACTCTGATCGAACAGAGTAGAACTTCCCCATAGAGTTTCCAAAGCTGTATATTTTTACAGATGCAGACTGCCTCAACTTTCTTCTGCTGAACAATTGGTAGGTTCAAACCACCGACCTTTTGGTTAGCAGCCAAAGGTTTAACTACTGTACCACCAGAACCACCTACAAGGTAACAAGGAAGCCTAAAATAAGTACCAGATGAGAAAATTAAATGGAGTTATCTGTTGAAAAGAAGTTTGTTCAATTAAATATATACCTGTCAGTGTGAACTAATGTATACCTAATATAGATACTATGTTGTTGTTGTAATGTGCCCTGGAGTTGGCTCCGACTCATAGAGACCCCTCCTTGGGTTACCGAGGCAGTATCACTACAGAAGTAGATTGCCCAACCTTCCTTCTGAGGAGTGGCTGGTGGGTTTGAACCGCCAGCCTTCTGGTTAGCAGTCAAGTGCTTCAGGCACTGTGCTACCAGAGCTCCTATAGATATTACATACATGTATTAACTCAAAGAGGAAGTCTTTTGAAAACCATTTGAGATTATTTAGGAAGATATTTAGTAGTATTCATTTTTTTCTCCACATAAAGTTTCTCTTATAATGACTTCACTAAATAGAAAACATTTATTTATTTATTTATTTTTATTAGGATTTGGGTGAAGATTTACAGAGTAAATTCACTTTTCATACAGCAGTTCACATATACTTTGTCTCATGTCATTGACCAAAATTTATA
>NW_006921685.1:2763288-2764951 GCF_000298275.1 Orycteropus afer afer
TTGAACCGCCAGCCTTCTGGTTAGCAGTCAGGTGCTTTAGCCATTATGCTACCAGAGCTCCTAGCAGGTGTCAAAAACATTTACTGAATAGTCTATAACATTTGAGTTCATATAGGTCTCTCAAAATTCCATACTACAGTAAAACTGATAGCAACAATTTGTGCTTCTGACAAACCTATTATAAGTCAAATTGTGTAGTTCTAAAGAGTGCAGATAAATAAGACTGCCACAATGGGCTCAGGTATAGCAAGGATTGTGAGGCAGGCACAGGACCAGGCAGTGTTTTTTTCTGTTATAAACAGTGTCATTATGAGTCAGAGGAAGCTCTGGTGGCATAATGCCTAAGGCATGTGACTGCCAACCAGAAGGCTGGCGGTTCAAACCCACCAGCCACTCCTTGGAAGGAAGGTCAGGCAATCTACTTCCATAGTGATATCACCTCAGAAACCCAAGGAGGGGTCACTGTAAGTAGGATCTGACTTGATGGCAAACATGACAACAATAACAACAAATGAGTCAGAGGCAACTTGCCGGCACCTAACAACAACAATAGTGCAGAGCTGTTTTATGTCTCCAAAGAAATTTAAAAAAATTTAGTAATTTGTATTATATGGGTGTACGTTAAATATTTATTGACTGACTGATAAGATCTTTTCTAAACAAAAGTATGTCATATAGAAAGTTTACCATGCACATACCACAAGTAATTTATCCTTAAGAAATTACATGTTAACTATTCCATGGGGATAACCCACTGCCACAGAGTCAATTTCATCAGAGAGAACGCCACTGGGTTTCCAAGGCTGTAAATCTTTACAGAAGTAGAAAGCCTTATCTTTGTCCTCTGAAATAGCTGGTGGGTTTGAAACACTGACCTTCTGGTTAGAGACTGAATGTCTTACCCACTATGTCACCAGAATGATGTTAATATTCTCAAACCAAGAAACCAGCAAAAAAAACCTCAAGCTTTTACAGAATGAACATTATTATAAGTATTTAAGAAATACTATGGTGGTGGTGTTGTTGCTGTTAGGTGTTGTCAGGCTGGCTCTGACTCATAGCGACTCTATATACAACCAAACGGAACACTGTCCAGTCCTGTGCTAACCTCACAATCCTTGCTATGATTAGGCTCATCATTACAGTCACTATGTGAAATCCATCTCATTGACTCTCTTCCTTTTTCTCTGACCCTCCACTTACCAAGCATGATATTCTTCTCCAGAGACTGCTACCTTCTGACCACATGACCAAAGTAGGTGAGACAAAGTTTGGCCATTCTCACTTCCAAGGAGCATTCTGGCTGCACTTCCTCCAGGACACATCTGTTAGTCCTTTTAGCAGTCCACAGTACTTTCAGCATTCTTCGCCAGCACCACAACTCAAAAACATCAACTCTTCTTTGATCTTTCTTATTCACTGTCCAGCTCTCACATGCATATGTTGTTGTTGTTAAGCGCCGTCGAGTCGTTTCCGACTCAGAGCAACCCCATGCACAGCAGAACGAAACACTGCCCAATCCCGCGCCAGCCCCACAATCCCTGCTATACTTGAGCCCATCATCGCAGCCACCATGTCAATCCATCTTGTTGAAGGCCTCCCCCTCCCTTGTCGACCCTCCACCCTACCAAGCATGACATCCTTCTCCAGGGAATGGTCCCTT
>NW_006921685.1:2771912-2774046 GCF_000298275.1 Orycteropus afer afer
TGATGTCCCCTGCGACTATGGTCCCAAGCCCGCAGGATCAACTACTCGGTCCCTCTGGGTAGCTGGCTGTGACCAAGTAATGACCATAACCTTGCCCCTTTATAAAACATTTATTGTCACTTTACTTTTTCACAGAAAGTCACAAAGAGGTGAGTTTGGTTTTACCTGAGTAGACCTTTACTACAAATGAAATTATTTACTATTTAAGTAAACAAATTCACATGTGTGTAGGGAGAAGGAGTGTGGCTGGCTTTCTTGGCCAGACTGCTTGATAATGGATTAACAGGGCTGGAATCATTTCAGAGCCTGAGGACTTCACCCTAAATACAGTTAAAAATTTTACAATGAAGAATGCATATACACTGGATATAAATACTTACAAAGGTTCATTTAATTGAAATTTTATTGGAGAGGGGGGTCTCTTTGGTGACTGCCAAAACAAACCTAACAGAAAGATACAAATATTATTTTCAATGTAATTAACTAGTAAAACATGAACTACATTAAAATTTCTTCTCAATACTTGGTTATACTTACTGCCGTCTTTTAATCGTGTGTCCAGAGGGAAACAGTGAAGAAGCTGAAGAGCCTAGAGAAAGAACTGAGTTTTAAAAATATCACTACTAATACTACCTTAGTTAACATTTCAAAAAATAAAAATTTTTTTTGAAAAATATTTTGTGTAGTTAATAGAAGCACATGGTTCCAAAAGTTAAAATGCACAAAAGGATATACTATAAGTCTCTTAGCCATCCTTATATTCCATGTGTCTGTTTTCTTGTCACCAACCCCATATGTGGAGTTATCTCTTATTTTTTCCCAATATTTTTAGTTGTCGCCCCCCCCCACCCCTGCCAGCCATTCTCATCTCCTTCTAGTGCCCGGCAACCACTAACAACCTTTTGTCTCTATCCATTTGCTTACTCTCTGTATTTCATATAAGGGGACCATACACCTATGATCTGATTTACTCTGATTTATCTCACTTTACATGTTTTCAAGTTTTACCCATGCTGTATCAGAACTTCATTTCTCTTCATGGCTAAATACTTAACCCTTTGTAAACACAAATGGTGGCATATTTTCATTTTATTCTGTACTTTTAAGAGCTAATCCTTGAAACATAAAATGAAAACAGAATGAATGCACATTATTGTTGTCAGGTGTTGCTGAATTGGTTCAGACTCAAGACAATTAACAATGAAACACGGCATCCTGTGCCATCCTCACAGTGGGCTTTGTTTGTGCCCACTTTTACAGCCACTGTGTCAATCACATCCTGATGAGGGTCTTCTTCATTTTTGCTCATCCACTACTTTACCAAGCATGATGTCCTTCTCCAGGTGCTGGGTTCTCTGAATAACAAGTCCAAAGAACGTGAGATGAAGTCGCCGTCCTCACTTTGGAGAAGCATTCTAGCTCTACTTCCTCTATTGCTATGTTGCTATGTGCTGTCGAGTCGGCTCCGACTCACAGGGAACCCTTCTTGGGTTTCCGAGGCAGTATCACTACAGAAGTAGGACTGCCCAACCTTCCTTCCGGGGAGTGGCTGGTGGGTTTGAACTGCCAGCCTTCTGGTTAGCAGACAAGTGCCTTAGCCACTATGCTACCAGAGCTCCTCTAAGACAGATTTATTCATTCTTCTGACAGTGCACGGCATCTTCAATATTCTTTGCCAACAGCACAATTTAAATGCATCAATTCTTCTTCAGTCTTCCTTATTCACTGTCTAGTTTTCACATGAATATGAGGCATCTGAAAATTCCATACCTGGGGTCAGCCACACCTTAAGTCTTCACAGTGACATCTTTGCTTTATAACATGTTAAAAAGGTCTTCTGCTGCAATATGCAATATGTTAATTTTGCCCAATGAAATATGTCATTTAAGTTCCTGATTGCTGCTTTCACAGGCACCAATTGTGGATGCGAATAAAATAAAATCCTTTGATACCTTCAAAATTTCCTCCATTTATCATAATGTTGCTTACTGGCCCAGCTGTATTTTTATTTATTTATTTATTTATTTAAATTTATTTGTTTTTATTTGGGTGAAGATTTACAGAGCAAATTCACTTTCCATACAGCAGTTCACATATACTTTGTCTCATGTCATTGACCACAGTTTACCACAAT
>NW_006921685.1:2777468-2802007 GCF_000298275.1 Orycteropus afer afer
AAATTCTTCTGCTAGTTGGGGTTTAGTCCACTTTTTTATCCTTCCTTTCAAGGCTCAGGGGTCCAAGATTATCTTCTGTGTCTGTGTTGATTGGTTTCCCTTTTCTTTGTTGAAGAGAGTCTGTGCAGTCCTTGTGCCTAGTCCGCCATCTTCCTAACTCTCTCTGTATTTTTATTTTATGTTGAACTGTAATCCATACTGAAGGCTGTAATCTTTGATTTTCATCAATAAGTGCTTCAAGTCTTCTCTGCTTTCAACAAGCAAGGTTGTTATCATCTTCATATCAAAGCCTGTTAATCAGTCTTCCTCCAATCCGGAGGTCATGTTCTTTTTCCTATAGTCCAGCTTCTCAGATTACGTGCTCAGCATATAGACTGAATAAGTATGATGAAAGGATACAACTCTGATGCACCCACCTTTCCTGATTTTAAACTATGCAGTATCCCCTTGCTCTTTTCAAACAACTGCCTCTTGGTCTATGTACAGGATCTTTCTGAGCACAAGTAAGTGTTCTGGAATTCCATTTTATGTTATCCCTAATTTGTTAAGATCCACATAATTGAATGCCTTCCTATAGTAAATAAAACACAGGTAAACATCTTTCTGGTGTTCTCCCCATTCAGCCAAGATGTATCTGATATCAGCAATGATATCATTCTATGTTCTCTGTGTATCTGGCTTGTATTTCTGGTAGTTCCTTCTCAGTGTACTTCTGCAACCATTTCTGAATTATCTTCAAAATTTCATCTATGTGTGATATTAATGATACTGTTCAGTAATTTCTACATTCGGTCGGATCATCTTTCTCTAGAATGGGCTCAGATATAGAGCTCTTCTGGTTGGTTCACCAGGTTAACTCTTTTTCAAATTTCTTGGCAAAGACACATGAGCACCTCCAGCACTGCATCCATTTGTTTAAACATTTCAATCGGTATTCCGTCAATTTTTGGAACGTTTTTTGCCAATGCCTTCAGGGCAGCTTGGACTTCTTCCTGTTCTGGTTACCTAGTGCCACTCTGACAGGAATATACCACAAATGGGATGGCTTTAACAAACAGGAGTTTATTCTTACAATCTGGAGGCTTTAAATCCAAGTTCAAAGTTCCAAGCTCTATGGGCTAGGTGAAAACCACTGAGCCTTGAGTTGCAGCTCTGCCTCCTGTTCCTGGCCCACTGAAGCTGGAGGCTTTTCTTTACTGAGCTGCTGGCTGCTGAGGCTGACAAACCCAAGGGTGACAAATAAAATGGCACAGTCCTGATGTTACCAAACCAACCACACAGCAGGCCATTAATTTAAGTCCACTGAAAGTCCCAGGGTTGGCAGAGCATGGCAGGTTGCTGAATGATGACATGGCTACATGCAGGGCTCAAGGTGCCATAAGCTAGAGACTATCCCCAAAGTTTCTCCTTATACATAGGAAGCAGACCACATCCCAAAGGCAGCTACTCAGCTGGTTGTGGTAGATTCTACCAGATCCCACCATTGAGCTGATTGCCAGTCTTTTCATGGGGAATAACTCACCAGCTGCCCAGCCACTCAACCAGGCTCAGCCAAGTTAACATACAAATTTAACTACCACACCATCACTTCTTGATCATTTGCTGTATCTTGAAATGGCTGAATGTCAACCAATTTGTTTTGGTACAGTATTCCTTCTATCTTCTTTAAATGTTTCTTGCATTGTTCAGTATCTCGTGTGTTCTGATGTAGCCTGGGGTGTCTAATTAAGAAAAGGGCTATGCAGTCGACCTGAAAGATGGTGTACTTTTAATTTACAAGGGCTGACCTAATTCTTGAGTGTTAGCGTCAGAGAGAGAAAGTACCACATGAGTGGCTGGCTACAACGATAATGGAGATGTGCAAAGGTCAAGAGCAAATCCATTTCCCAATTTCAAGTTGATCCTTACACAATTAACAATAATGGGATCTGTCCACCTTGCCCCTTTTTCAGTGTACACAGTAAGAACAATATAAATAGTAATGTGAAAAGAAACCACATTTATTGGGTTGTTGTTTGTTGTTGTTAGGTGCCGCGGAGTCGTCTCCAACTCATAGTGACCCTATGCACAGTAGAACGAAACACCTCCTGGTCCTGTGCCAGCTCCGCTATCCCTGTTATACTTGAGCCCATCGGTACAGCCACGGTGTCAATCCATCTCTTGACGGCCTTCCCCTCTTTTGTCGACCCTCCACTTTACCAAGCATGACCCAAGTAGGTGAGACGAAGTCTGGCCATTGTCAATTCTGAGGATCATTCCAGCGGCACTTCCTCCAGGACAGATTTGTTAGTTCTTTTAGCAGTCCATGGTACTCTCAGCATTCTTCACCAGCACCATCACTCAAAAGCATGAATTCTTCTATGGTCTTCTTTATTCACTGTCCAGCTCTCACATGCATAGGAGGCGACTGTATTTTTCAATTGCTCCATTTATTGGGTGAAGAACAAAATGGAGGTATGGAAGTGGAACAGTAAACACAGACTTCTTTACTAAGAGCAGAGTTTAGAAGTAAATAGAAACATAGGGATAAGTATAATAAAAAATATGTTTTAAAGCCCAGAGAGAAGGAGAAAATAGAGAGAGAGAGGCAGGCCACACTTTAGCAAATGTAAATAATTTTAGTAAGAATATCATGTGCCAAATTCTGCTCTAAATGCTTTACATGTATTAACTCATTTGATCCTCACCACTACACTATGAAGTCAGTATTAATTTATTACGTTCATTTTACAGATGAGGAAATGGACACAAAATATGATGATCAGATGTAAGTGACCAACAGGATTCCTCACAGAGTATCTTTACTCTTGGATTCCTGCTTCAACCCTGAACAAACCTCCTCTAGATTACAGAGGAAATGTATTATGCTCTAGAAAGAATATTTATCTAAGGCCGTGTTCACAAAGAAGGACAATGACTAGTAAACATATACCGACAATCAAATGGGTGGAGCTTAAATGCATTCTTTAATTAGTAACAATCAGAGAAACTAGTTGCATGCCCCACACTTGTTCTCATTTAATTTACTAATTTCTGAAAATGTTCCTGAAATGATAGACATTTCAAGTCAATGAAATTAATTCAGTAATAGCTAAATGAGTTAAGGTCAGACCAGATCTTAATGCCCCATAATGCATACTTACCTTATGGTTAAAATATTTTTCAAATTTTAATCTTGCTAATTCTACACATTGGGACCAATTTCTAGGTCTTCTGCTAAGTAACTTGATAACTTGAAAACAACCTTCTAAACTGTGTCCAGTTTGTATTTTCTAGGGTGGGAGAGAAAAAGAGAACACATTTTCAGTTAAATACACACACAGAAAGTATTAGCCCCAGTGTGACGTGCCAGCTCACATGCCTTATGATTTAAAAACTTGTTTTCGCCTTGTGCCCTTTTCCCTACCTCTCTCCTCTCCCTTTCTTTTCACATGTAAGTGAGTGGGAGGAGACAGCACACAGAATTTTAATTCTGAAGTTTTGTGTCTCACAAATTATCCTATGTCTTCCTAGCTATAAGTTATTAATTCTATGTATGTACATATTATGAGAAGTACTAGAAATAATATTTCACACTAAAAATTAGTTTTATAAGATTCAAAGTATTAAAGAAAAGTAAGGAATTATCTTTGAAATTCCCTTATTATGAGTATAAAACATCTGAGAGATGGTCCACTCATGAAATTTTTTGCAACTTTCAACAGTTTTTTTCCAAAGAGCTTAAAAAGGCATTTTAAAAATGTGTAGCTCTCCTCTCATTATGATATTCTTTAATTGTTTTGTGGGTCGAACATGGTAAAATATTGGCAATTCCATATAATTCAAGTAAGTTAAAGTCACTTATGACTTGCTAATTTCAAGATTCCTGATGTTGTCATCTCATTTTTTTAAAAAACTATTTTGTTGTTTTTGTTGAGAATATATATAGCAAAACACACCAATTCAACTGTTTCCACGTATCCAATTCAGTGACACTGATTACATGTTCTGAGTTGTGTAACCATTCTCACTCTCGTTTTCTGAGTTGTTCTGCTCCCATTAACATAAACTCACTGTCCCCTACCATTCCTATCTAATCTTCTGAGTTGCTGTTGTCACTTTCATTCTATATAAGGACTTCTTAAAAGAACATAATGCTCAAGACAGATATTTTTTACTAGGTAAGCTAACTTATTGCTAGGCTTTAAGACTTCAGGGGATATTTTTGGTTTCAGTTTTAAGATTATCTCAGGGCAATAGTTTCAGTGTTCAACTAGTCCCCACAACACCAGAAGAGTCTAGAGTCGATGACAATTTGAAATTCTGTTCAACATTTCCCCCTCTTTGATCAGGATTCTCCTATAGTTCTTGATCAAAATGTTAAGTAACAGTAGCTGGGCACTATCCAGTTCTTCTTGTCTCATGGCAATGGAGGCAGTTGTTCATAGAGGCAATTAGCCACACATTCCATATCTTCCTCCTATTCCTGACTCTCTTTCTTCTGTTGTTGGCTCCAGATGAACAGAAACCAAGTGTACCTTGGATGATCACTTGGAAGCTTTTAAGACCCCAGGTACTATGCACCGAACTAGGAGGTGTAACAGAAGCACTTAATACATTATTAGGTCAATTAACTGGGATGTCTCGTGAAACCATGACTCTAAACCTCCAAACCAACGAACCAAATTCCATGAGGTTTTTCCCATAAGCAGTCTCAGCAGCCTGATGTATCATTTCCTTTAATATTATTATACTCTTTTAAGAAGGAAAAGTAAACCACCTGTAGGCAACTTAAAATAGCCTAGGTTATATAAGTAGCTTGTGATCAGCTGCTACCCTAAAGGTTGGCAGTTTGAATCTTACAAAGTGGTTCAGCAGAAGAAAGACCTGCTTCTGTGAAGATTATAGCCAAGAAAACCCTATAAAGCAGTTCTACTCTGCAATATGAGCTGAGAGCTGATTTTACCAACAGCTAACAATAGACAACTTGAAAATATAAGATTACACTGACACCAAGTGCTAGTCTGCATTAAAATATATTGATGTTTACCTGTAAGACTTCTTCTGCAGAATGATAGGTTTGCCAAAATTTGTTGAACAAAGAAGGCTTATGGGAAAAGGAACTTTCAAACTATAAGAGAGGTGAGGGAGAGGTTGAGAGTTAGAAATAGTTTGTTTAAAAGCTAGAAATTTCTTCCTTCTTACTTCAAAGAAAACAAATTCCTTGAAAAAGGAATTTTACCTTATCTCTTGCCCACTGTATTGTATGTTCAATAGTAGCTGGAAAGGACTTTAGAGTACAAAATGGTATTTCCTCTTCTGGGGGATCCCGCTAATTTATGAAATATGACAAAAGATAGTTAAGAGAAACAATGTAAATTTATTATTGCTATAGTTTCCTTTTTAATATTTTGTTTACTTTTGAGTGTTTTAAGACCATTAAAAAATAAAATCCAAACATGGGTTTGTATATTGTCCTTTTCCTAGCCAATAAGAAAAGAGCAAAAATTCATTCTTTTGACACCAAAACTACTTAGGTAAGGATGATTCTTTTAATTTATTATCTGTGCATATACATAATTACTTTTTTCCTCTAAAAATCAAGGGGACATTATTAAATTATAATACTCTTTACTTTGAAAACTAATTAAAGAATTCCTCAATATAATGCTCAGCATACTAGGGATTTCTACATGGATGAAAAAATTAGGTAGCATAGTGCCTAAAGCACTTGACTGCTAACCAGAAGGGTGGTGGTTCAAACCCACCAGCCACTCCTCGGAAGGAAGATGGGGCAATCTACTTCCGTAGTGATACTGCCTCGGAAATCCGAGGAGGGGTCGGTATGAGTCGGGTCCGACTCGACAGCACATAATAACAACAACAAAAAAATTAGGAAGCAAGGTCTTCAATATTTGCTTACAAAACGTGTGTTTAAAATAAATGGCAAATGCCTATGCTGTCTCATGTGGAAGAAGTACTACTGAGAAATATACCTTCTATATTATAGGATACATTTTGCCTAGACGTACTGATTTACCCAATCTAAAATAACCCATTTTGTCTTTTTTTACATAAAGACTTATATTGTAGCTTTTTTTTTTTAAAAAAAAATTTTAAATAAATAGCATTAAATATTTTAAAAGTCAAAAGAGGGAAGCCAGAAAAGTAATGAATTCTGTTGTTTATGAGTATGAAGTCAAGATATAGGAGAAGGTTTAGGAAAGATGTAGTAGAATGAAACAATCAAGGGAGTATTTATAATCTGATAATATTTCCTTCTTTGAAAATCTTCTAATATGATACCTCTTATTAGATACACCATGATTTTCTTCTTTATCTAATCTCCTTTAAACGAAACCTCTCAATTTATTAGATATATAAACTTCTGATTACATGAGAATAAATGGGAGAACAATATGTTTTATAAACATTTTTACTAGATCAAACATATCCATTAAATAAAGGGATACTGAAGCTTGTAAAAAAAAATTCTTTTTCAATTTTACAACTTGAGTTCAAGTTTTAGGGTCTTTGGTGGTGCAGTAGTTAAGCACTAGACTGCTAATTGATAAGTTGGTAGTTGGAACCCACCAGCCGCTCTGAGAGGAAAGATGTGGCAGTCTGCTTCTTTCAAGATTTACAGCCTTGGAAATCCTATGGGGGCAGTTCTACTCTGTCATATAAGGTTGCTATGAGTTGGAATTGACTTGATGGCAATTGGTTGATTTTTTTAAAAAATCCTAAAAGCTAAATAGATCACTGGTTTTCAATATTAAAATCACTTTAAAAAAAAAAAATCACTTGCGTTATTTTTTTTTTTTTTAAAGCTACACCTGTATCTATTTATATAAAATACATGTAAATATATACCCAGGTCACATATATGGTGACACTAATCCTTTAGTAAGATTTTTCGGTGGGTCATAAGCATTTGTACTTTTATCAAGTCTCACAATTATTTCTGATATGGATGGATAAGGATGAAAATTATTAATCTAAACAGTATTATACTTGAGGGTAAAATGATTAGACTCTCTTTATTCTTTATATGCCAGCTAATATCTAACACAATAAAATCAGATCAGTAAATTAATATAACTGTTTTTGTTGACATTTCTATTCTTAATCTAATAGTCTAATTGTTCTTATCAAGCTATCTTTTTCAATTCTAAAGACCGTTGGAAAACTAAAGCAAGTGCTCTTAGAAATACACAGTACACAGAAACAAAACACTCCAGAAACATCAGAACAAAAGTTTTGTTAGTTCAAAGAAAATAATAACTTCAGTTATAGTTTAAAAAATGCACATATGTATAGATATCATTGGCACATCAAAAACAAAAGGATCAGGAAAGCTAAATTAAACTAGAACTCTTCATTGATGAAAACAAAAGTATGAGATATAAAAAAGAGACATCTATTTCCAAACACTAGTTTACTCACATGACTATTATAGGATTCAGTCAAATGAGGCACAATAACTTCAGTGTGTCCCTTAGTGCCCATTGTTCCAGAATCTAAGAGAGGTCGAAGATTTGCTAAACAACGGCTATTTGAAAAGATAAATAGGTAACAAACATAAAAGTAAGCAGTAACATGAGGGATTAGAAACTTTCTTGTCACTTTGTATTGACCATTTCTTGATGGTTATATTTCAGGAAATATACCTTAGTACCAAACAACACATTCATCATCCCCTCCCCCCCTTTATAGCTCAATCTACTAAAATTTTGGTTTCTCACTACTGTTAATAGTACTACTATAAATACAACAACAGTAGGAACAACAACAAAATATTCTGGGCTTTGTTAACTGTTTTTTCTCCAGCTTAACTCTTAACTATGTTATCCTTTCATCTCCTGTTTTCCATTTCTTCCTTATTTTTTTATCACAATTTTCTACCCAGCTCTAATCTCTGTTTTATCTCAAACAGTATTAATTCTTTTTCTAATACTCACAATACTTATATACCACACACTTAAATTTCTTTAAGTATACTTTCCTTTTTTCTTTCTCTTCTGCCCAATATTAAATTCCTAACTTTCCACCACAAATTTTCCTCTATTGGTAATATATCTATACTAACATACTAATGTTAAGGAATCATATAAAGACCTAAAGAAATTATGTAAGGAGTACACACTATAGTCATTCATTCTTGAACTCATTTAACATCATGTGTTGGGTACTGACGCTATAGTAATGGGAAAATAAATGGTTCCGGAATAAGTGGACTAGTGAAGACACAAACATTAAATAAATATACGTATCAGTAAAAGTAAGTGCTATGGAAGAAAAAGTATAGAGCTATGAAAGATTATCATGTTGTTGTTGTTGTTATGTGCCATTGAGTTGGATCCGACTCATAGTGACCTCTCCTTGGGTTTTCAAGCCAGTATCACTACAGAAGTAGATTGCCCCATCTTCCTTCTGAGGAGTGGCTGGGCGGTTTGAACCGCCAGCCCTGTGGTTAGCAGTCCAGTGCCTTAGGTACTATGCTACCAGAGCTCCTTGAAAGATTATCATAGGAGTGATAATTTGGATTTTGGTGTTAAAGTCTAAAGAAAGATATTTAGATTGGAATTGGAAGAATGAGGGGAATAAACTCAACTAGGGTAAGAATAGGTAAGTAGATCTGGGGCCAGGGGTTTTGGAACAAAAGAAACAAAACTTTTCAAGGATTAGTGTATGCAAATCCCTGAGACAGCAAAGTGCTGGTTGCCTTGTAGGAAACTGTTAAGAACTAAAACTGAAATAAGAGGAGCCTGGGAGAAATTGCTAAATTTTAAGCTGGAGTGGTAGACAAGTGGGCACTCCACAAAAAATTTTTTTTAACTATGTTACAGATTTTGGATTTTATGCTAAGTAATGGGAAATTATTAAAGTCTTTTTTTTTTTTTTTGGTCTGAGGAGTACTACATTAAGAACATAAAATATAATCAGAAATTTCAGTAACTTTTCAATAAGTAGGTATGGGAAATAGAAGTAAAAACAAAAGAAAAATAGTTTTTTATGAACCACAATTTCAAGAACATACCTGTCTACATATCTTCTGGCTTCCACATTATCTAATGCTGTAATAATTATGTCTTGTTTAGTATAGAACTCATCATTGTAAATGGTCTCAGTGGCTGGACATACTTTATTTAGGTGTGCATCTATCTTTAATTGAGGATTTATTTTCAGGGTTGCATGAGCAGCGGTATAGCTTTTAGGTTTCTAAAAAATTAAAACAAATTCTCTAAGAAATGGAAGGAATGAGTATTAAATAAAAAAGGCTATGAATGAACATGCACATTTTTATCACTCTGGAATACACACATTTGATAAAAATAATGAGTCCATTTTAATTTTCATTTTTATATTCGTTCTAGTTACACTATATTTTTACATTCGTTCTAGTTACACTGTATTTAATAAAAACATTAGTGTGGATAATCTATATTAATAAAAATCTAAAACAACCTATATTTCACAGCTAAGGACTTTAGAATTCTAAAAATATTAGATAAAAGTCCAATTAAAAACACCTTTTTTCCCCCAAATAATGATGTTTCAATTGTGTAAGTGGCCAGAAAAAAATGAGAACACATATAGTAAAATACTAGAAATCTGGACACCAGAAAAAGAATTCTTAAAGGTATGGGAGTTGAGTATTGAAATCTTTAATTACTATTTCTAGATGGAAATATTTTCAAATATTATTATATATGTTTCAGTTTTATACAAAAAAGGATACTGAAAATATAACTCATTCTTTCTTTTCCTGAAATTTACTGATCATTATTAAATCATTTGCAATCAGTTCAGGTGTCATAAAATGTCATATATGAGTATTAGCTCTGACATTAAACATCTGTAGATCATTCTGTTTGAATTCTTGCATCTATTTTTAATAGTATCTCTGTCTATTCAACATTGTTAGTCTAGTATGCTTCACTTGTCAGTGCTCTAAGCACACAAATCTGAACCCGTAAGAACTTGGTAAAATAAGAACAGGCCTTTCTAGTTCTCCTATAAATAAAATGTACAAAGTTAAGGAAAGAGATGTTATGACATATATCTCAGTTCATAAGAAACCCTATTAGTTCTTATATTTAGATAGGTGAGACAATTAGGTTAATATTTTATGCCACCTGCGTTAGTTTTACTTCTGTTCAAAACAGTACTAAGATTTGTTTAGTAAGATTGCTAATGAGTTGTTGAACAGTAAAGTGAAAAACAATTCCAAAGTAAAATCAAATTTCCTTGATTGATGGAACTGTTTCCTTTTCTGACTTAAATATTTTCATCTCTATAGGAAAAGCAGAAAATGAGAAAAAGAATTTATTTTACAATAAAAAGTGATGTTAAATAGTCAAATAAGATCAAAAGGCTACAAAAATTCTTAAGTGCTGAATTTCACTTTTTTGAAACAGACTTAAAAAGAAAAAAAAAAAAAGTGCCAAACTTCTGATGTACCAGAACTTCAAATTAGGGAAACTGTTTCCATGTCCTTAGCTTCTAAAAGTAAATTACCTAAACCACACCTTAATGATTACAAAGTGAAATAAAAACATTACCATACTTTAAAATTCAGACTTGAATATTCAAAGCCAATGTGAAAATTTTTACACTATAAATTTTTACAATAAAAAAATTGTTTCACTTTTATCATGCCCATTATTTGTTAATTTGAGATACTATAATAAAGTAAATATTTATGCTTCAAGACCTATTTTCTATTTATAAAAAAGAAATTCTCTTCTTTTTCACATAATATAACAGATTGATTTAATTTTAAACAAAATGGAAACATACCTGGATGTGATGGGGACGAAACAGAAACTGCCTATTCAAGTTGGATTTTTCTATCAAGTCAGGATCTGTAACTGTAACCTAATATCAAGAAGAGAAAATGGCTTATAAATTACACAGCAGCTAAGTTTGTCATCTATTTTGCTTTTCTTAGTATGCATAAAACAATTACCAAAAGTTATTCTAAATTATTTTGGCTGGTAAAGGGTAAAAATATTTTTAACTGGTTATCACTCTACTTTTTTTTATACTTTTATTTAATTGTAATTAAAGTCTACCACAGGTGTACATCAAAAAAAGCAAGTGAACAATTTTTTTTCAAATCTTTTTTGTGATTATTTATACAAAAATTGAGGTAAAAAACCCTAAGTATCTAATTTTAGATATATGTAATGGATTACTCATAAGAGAACTAGCCCTTTCTTCCAATTTTATATTATTTCTTTGAAAGGAACCCCTGCTAAAGCAAAGGTCTATAAACTACAGTACAGGTTGGCTGTCTGATTTTGCAAATAAGCTTTTATTTAAACACTGTCATATCCATTCAGTTATGGTTGTTCACATGATACAGAGGTAGAACTGAGTAGCAGCGACAGAGATCTATGGTCTGCAAGCCTAAAATATTAATCTGTCTCTTTAAGTAAAAGTGTGTAGACCTGTATGCTAAAGAATTCAAAAAGACAGTAAACAGATACAAAATAATCTAAAAAGTATTCATAATGCCTATTTATGAAACTACTTCTCAGACTGTGTTTCAGCTGTTAGATATTGACTGCTTTTCTACATACAAGTTGCTTTCTTTTAGCTCATTATTTTACTGGTGTATCTGCTGCCTTTCATTTTCAACATTTCTGTGATTACATGCTATGGTGCCTCTTTTAAAGAGCAAGTATAAACAAAAAATGTTTTTGAACAAACTCTAAGAATTCATAATTACTTTAATGATTGATATTAGATTTTTTTTTCTCCTTCTCCCTGCTATCTGCTCCCCTCCCCCACTTCCTTCTACCCTGTTCTAGTTTGATGTGTTCTCTGGATTGTTTTTCTCCCCCTGAAGTGGTTTGAAAAAGTCCAATTTTATTCTTTTAAAATTTATTCTTTTATTCTACTCAAAATTTTAACATGCACATGCACCTGAAGATTTAAAATTAATTAAAATCCCTATCCCCTTAAGGAGGGAGCTCTGGTGACGTAGCGCCTAAGGCATTTGACTTCTAACCAAAAGCCTGGAAGTTCAAACCCACCAGCCCCTCCTCAGAAGGAAGATTGGGCAATCTACTTCCGTAATGATACTGCCTTGGAAACCCAAGGAGGGGTCGCTATGAGTCTGACTCGACAGCAGTGAGTCCCGTATCCCATTAAGGAGCTCTCGTAGCAAAATGGGTAGGCACCTGGCTGCTAACTGAAAGGCTGGCAGTTTAAACCCACCCAAAAACTCTGTGGGAGAAAGAGTTGAAGATTTGCTTCCACAAAGAGTACAGCCAAGAAAATCATGCAGAGCAGTTCTACTCTGTTGCATGGGCTTGCTTTGAGTCACAATCCACTCAAAAGCACCAAGAACAATGACATAGTCAATAATATACAGGTGAACATCTTTCTTGTATTCCTTGCTTTCAGCTAAGATTAATCTGACATAAGCTATCATATCCCTTGCTCCACATTGTCTTCTGAACGCAACTTGAATTTCTGGCAGTTCCCTGTCCATATACTTCTGCAACTACTTTGTATTTTCAGTAAAAGTTTTCTTGTGTGTGGTATTAATGATACTGATTGGTAATTTCTGCATTCTGTTGGATCATCTTTCTTTGGAATAGGCACAAATAATGCTATTTTCTAGTCTCCCAAATTTCTTGGCATAAACAAGTGCCTCCAGTGCTCCAACTGTTTGTTGAAACATCTCAATGAGTACTGTTAATTTCTCGACTTGTTTTTGCCAGTTCCTTCAGTGCAGCTTGCACTTACTTTTTCCTTCAGTACCCGATTCTTGATCTATATGCTACTTCCTGAAATGGCTGAATGTCAACCAATTTTTCTGTTATAGAGACTTTCTGTATTCCTTCCATCTTTCTTTTGATGCTTCCTGCATAATTCAGTATTTTTCCCATAGAATCCTTCCATACTGCAACTCAAGGCTTGAATTTTTTCTTCAGTTCAGCTGGAGAAATGCTAAGTATCTTCTTCCTCTTTGATTTTCCAACTCCAGGTCTTTGCACATTTGTCCTCTTGAGCTGCCCTCTGAAATCTTCTGTTCAGCTCTTATACTTCATCAACTCTTCCATTCACTTTGTACTCTCCGCTCAAGAGCAAGTTTGAGAGTCTCTTCTGGCATGCATTTTGCTCTTCTCTTCCTGTCTTTTTCAATGACCTTTTGCTTTCTTCATTCATGACGTCCTTGATGTCATCCCACATCTCATCTGGCTTCGGTCAGTGGTATTCAATGCATCAAATCTATTTTTTCAGATGGTCTCTAATTCAGTTGGAATATACTCAAGGTTGTATTTTGGCTCTTGTGGACTTATTTTAATTCAGCTTCAACTTAACCTTGCATAGGAGCAACTAATAGTCTATCGCACAATCAGCCCTTAACTGTGGAGTAAATGTAAGGGTATTTAAACTATTTAACTTGGAACTCTTTTACTTTCTATGGTATCGATGAATAAAATATTAGTTACATCTATTTCTCACCAACCCATTTCCAAATCAGTCATTATATTAATTATTTTGAAAATGAATGGGTATTTAAACCTAAGAATATTGGTGAATACTTGTTTATTCTTGTTTCATGAATCCTCAACATTATCTAATAGTTTCTCATGATATTACTTGTCATGTATTTTTACTTTGCTATCTCTATTTAAAGATAACTTAGGTGGATCTAGAGCTCTGGTGGTGTAGTGGTTAAAGCATTTGGCTGCTAACCAAAAAGGTCAGTGGTTCAAACCCATCAGCTGCTCCATGGGAGAAAGATGAGGCAGTCTGTAAGATTTACAGCCTTGGAAACCTAATAGGACAGTTCTACTCTGTCCTACTGGGTTGTTATGAGTCAGAATCAACTTTATAACAGTGGGATTTTAGAGTCCTAGTGGTGCAGTGGGTAAGTGCTCAGCTGTGAACCAAAAGGTGAGTGGTTACAACTCCTCAGTAACTCTTATAGAGAAAGATGTGAAATCTGTTTCTGTAATTATTGAAGCCTTGGAAACCCTATGGCGCAGCTGTGTTCTGTCTCACAGGGTCACTATGAGTCAGAATTGACTTGCTGGAAACAGGTCTGGTTTGCCTTAGGTCCTATCTAAGCTGATAGGGATTTTTCCTTGCACGATGAAGATATGTCCCCATTGTCTTCTGATATTTATTGCTGATGAGAAGTCTATTATTAAGTAATCTCTTTTTTCATCGTTGCCTTTGATTTGGTTGGGACCTTTTTAATCTGAAAACACTTGTCCTTCTTCAACTTTTGTCATCATCCTTGACATACACTTATTTTTTCCATTATCTTTATTCTGTTTTTCTGAAAATTCTTTACAACTTCTTTTGGACCTTGTAAAAGGATCCTCTTTCTTTAAAAAAAAAAAAAAAAAAAGATATCTTTCTGTGTTACATGCTAACTACTTATATTTATATTCTATTAGTTCATTCTCACTTGTTACAATCAAAGTTTTAAGGTTCATTGATTATATCCTAGTTCTTATTTGGCTTTTTAAAAAATATGAGTTATTTTCTCTCCTATTCTTCTTATGCATCTGGTCCTCTTTTAATGTTGCTAACCACTTTTAACTTTATTTTAAAGTTTGTTTTATTGTTATTTGTTGATTTTTCCATTACATGTAACTCTTTTGGTATCTGCAATTCTGAAAGGGGTTAATTCTTCTATTTATTTCCGGTGATTCTTCCTCATGATTGTTCCTGTTGTTAGGTGCCACTGAACAGGCTCTGACCCATAGTGATCCTATGTACAACAGAACGTAACACTACCTGGTTCTTTCTAGTAGTAGTAGTACTACCTGGTAACTTTTCATTATGAATTGTATTTGAATGGATCTTGACTTATCTGCCTAGTTCCATTGCTCTTGGGTGTGTAAGTATCACCATAACATAGTTCTGCATTTGCTTCAGTCAGGGGTTTAGAGGTCTCAGTGGTCCTAAACCTCTTACATTCATTTCTCTGCTTCAGATTTTTATAACATATAATTCTGGGCCCTAAACAACAGTGTGATGCATGCTTTCAATTTCTCACGAGCGACTTTGCCTTGCCACTTATGGTTCAAGAGAAACACATGTTAGTTATCACAGCTTTCAGAGTAGGATTTAATTTATTTCTTAGCTCCTAGCACCTGGGATTTCTCTTTCCTTCTTTCCAGGATGGCTACATATTTAAACACCTTTTTCCCTCATTAAAATTTATATAGCATGTCTATGTATTTGTATTAGGATGGAGGCCTGTGCAACTTAACTAACCTTGTTTTGTTATCTTAAGTCAGTAAGTTTCTTTAATACAGTTGTTTTCCTGAGCTTTATATGCTATATGTATTATGAATTTCTAGTAAGTTAAAGTATTCAGGTGATTCTCAAACTTACGTAACCAAAGATTTATAAAAACATTTTTATTTAGTTTGTTGTTGTTGAGAAAACAGATAGCAAAATGTACACCAATTCAACAGCTTCTACACATACAATTCTGTGACATTGATTTTTTTTGAGCTGTACAATCATTTTCACATTCTTTTTCTGAGTTATTCCTCCTCTATGACATAAATTCACTACCCTTAACATTTCTATTTATTTAACTTTTCAAATTGCTGCTGTCACTTTGGTTCCATGTAGATAGTTCTTAAAAGAGCTTAGTTTTCAAGACAGATTTTTTTTTACTAATTAAGCTAAATTGTTGTTTGGTTTCAAGAAGATGTCAGGGGATATTTTGGGCTAAGGTTTAAAAAATTTTATCAGGGCAATACTTTCAGGGGTTAATCCAGCCTCCATGACTGTAAAAAGCCTGGAGTCCAAATAAGATTTACTTTATTAGAAATATCTTTTAAAGCCACCAAAGTTAGTGGTTTTAAGTACATTTAGAAAATGCTGACCAGACATAAATGTAGTTCATCTGTCTGTAACTATGATAGCAATTAATATACTTTTTCAAGTGCAATAAGTCAAAGTTTAATAAACTATGAAATGTGAGCTATTATACACATTTTAGACTTTAAATTAGTCACTTAGTTAATCACCATAATATAGCATTGAAATTATTACTCTCGGAAGCCAGTTTTTATTTTAAAGGCAAAAAAGAGCACCAGTGAAATATAGCTTTATCTAAATAAGAGACATAGCTTTGCAGTCAACCCACATTTATGAAGTCTTGAGAATTTAAATTGCACACAGAAGTTTGTATTATTTCAACTTCTTTTGATAATCACCAACTGAAACAACATTTGAGTGCTATGCAACTTTCTAATATTTCTCTCATGTTAAATATTTATTTACCAATAAGAAGTGTCTAATAGAAATAACAACAACAAAAAATAAACAGCAAAGCCCTTTTATACTGAACTTCACAATAACATTATGAGACAGGTAATGCAGGTACTGGCTTTACAATATTACATAAGGATACTGAGGAGGAGAGACTTTATTGTGCAAAAAAGTCATATAACTTTTGAGAAGTGGTCAGAATACAATAATGATCTTCCAATTTCTAGTTTAATGCTCTATCCACAAAAATCAGCACTTCAGATCTAGGCAAATACAGTTCAAAATGGGCAGCAAGAGAAGTATAAACCATGAACTCTGAAGGATTTACTTCTTACCATCCCTGTCTCCTTGCCTGTGCCAACACCAAGTAAAGCAAAATTTTTTAACATTTCACAGCCTATGGCTCCACATCCTACCTATGGAAGAGAAAAATGAAATCAATCAGATTAAATAAAACTAAGAACTTCTACTTATGAAACAACAATTTCATCTTAATTTTCTTCAAAGGCTAAGTTAAAATAAATACATGTATTTTTAAATAACTTGAACATTTCTGATTCACTTTACTTTAATATATTTAGCATGAAGAAATTTATGATGTTGTTGTAAGTGTCTCAGTTAAAAAGAAATGTATATGCCAAATAAGGAAAAGAGTAATTTGGTAATTTCTTTAAACAGAAAATGTTTATAAATTCCAAACAAAAGCCAAACATTGAGTTCATTTTTTATGTAAGATGGAAATAAAGAGTACAAAACATTATTGCAACATTTAAATTAAACACATTCCTTGGTTTTAGGTGTTTTTCAAAATCCAACTGATAGAACTAATCTATGACTTTCTCATTAAATAAAAAATTGGTAGTAGATTCCATATGCACTTGTGATGGTTACTTTTATGTATCAACTTGAGAAGGACATGGTTGGTGTTGAGTTGTTTGGTCAAACACTAGTCTAGATGCTGGTATAAAGTAGTTAATGTGTGATTAATTTAATGAGCCTTACATAAAGCAGATAATCCTTCTCCAACTATCCAATCATTTGAAGGCCTTAAAAGCAAAAAGGGAGTTTTCCCTATGGAATATTTTGCTTCCTGACTACAGACAACTTGACATAATTCCTTCCTTCTCTATCTACCAACACAGGGACACAAGTCTGTCATCATTTTCAGCCTGTCACCTGACCTGCAGATTATGGACTTGCCAGCCCCATAATCACGAGTCAAATCCTCAAAATAAATCTCTCTGTATATTTATTACCAGTTGTTCCTCTAGAGAACCCTAAGAGACCCACTCAAAAACTCAGCAATGGCTGATTTAAAAAACATTATTCAAAAAATAAAAATCAGAAGTATTTTAGAAACAATTATAATCAGAGGAAAACACAAATGGCAGGAAAAGGGACAATTCCCTTCTAGTGCACCAAGACACTTAAGAAAGACAGAGATAGATGCATATTTATTTATTTAATTCAGGAAAAGATTATGAAGGTACCTTTACATAATCATTTAATATTTAATATTCAAAATCATACATACTTTTAATTTAAAATTGATTAATGCTTTAGACCAAGAGTCAGCAAACTTTTTCTATAAAGGGACAGACAGTAAATATTTTCAAATTTGTAGGCCATCTGGTTCCTGTCACAACTACTCTACTCAATACCACTATGGTAGCATGAAAGCAGATATAGATAATACATAAATGAATGGGCTAGACTGTATTCAAATAAAACTTTATTTGGGAATTCAGTTAGCAGACTAGAATTGGCCCAAGGGGTACAGTTGCCAACTCCTGTTTTAAACATTTACTGAATGTCTACTCTGTTAGAAACTGTACTTTGTTAGACTCAAATTTACCTTAACAAATTACCTTGATGACAAACAATAGCAGTATGAATGTACTACTTATTCCCATCACTATTCGTTGGGCAATCCTACTTCCGTAGTGATACTGCCTCGGAAACCCAAGGAGGGGTCGCTGAGTCGGGGGTCGACTCAACGGCACATAACAACAACAACAACAACAACAACATTCATTATTTATACTTACTAAAAAGATATTCAAATTTTGTAGTTTCTGACATAGAGAGTCTCCAACACAGGCTCGTAAGGCATCATACCTATCTCCTCTGAAGAAAACAACACATACCAAGAAAATAGATAGGCGTACACAATATTATTAACATTAGTTTCATGACTGTTAATGTCAATTTAACAATGTACTTTAAAACAGAATAATCTTTAAAAGAGCTTCCTCTAACCTACCAGGTAAGTTATTATATTTGAAGAAAAAAGGCCCCATAAAAGAAATTAGCTTCTCCTTTTCTATTTGACTTGTTATTTTAAGTCCAAAGGACTTAAGTGAAGGTGACTTTAGTTTACCTAGAGAAAACAATTCTCTATGGCAGAGATTTTTAATAAAGGTTCTTAGAAGAGTCTACAGATGGACTTTGGAGTTATTAATACCCTAAAATTGAAGGCAGAACTTCCTCTTACGTGTATTTTGGAGATAATGACTACAGATTAAGAATGACTAATATAAATAAAAATGAAAAAAAGATAGCAGTATCTTCATCTAATATCAATATGGTATTTTGAATGCTGAACTATTCTCATGATATATACAACTTAACACTTTACATTCATTATTTATAAAATGGTTAAAAGATGTGGTATTATTATGATACTTAAAGCAACATACTAAGCGCACAGAAGACATAACTACAGAAGTAAACGAGTTAGGAGAAATGGTATCTAAAACAGAACACATGTAGTTTTAATCTGGCTGTTTCTTACAAACATACAACTAAGAAAAAGCAACAGAAAAGTCAATATTACCGTGGGAGAAATTCTTCACATTCAGGTTTGCCTAGTGATTCAGCAATATCTGCTGCTTCCATATATAACTTAAAGTAGAAGATAAAAACACAATTTATTACTTATAAAACTTAAATGACTAGAAAAAGAAGTCAGTCTTTTCTATAGTTATTTAATAATTAAGAAAAAAGATAAAAACGTTATTCAGAGCAAAAATAATAGATTATAAAATATAATCACTTTTTACACAATATAAATTTTTATATTCTCATTAAAATGATAAAACCTAGAAGACTGCAGACTCAGTTCAACCAATTATGCCTAAGTAAGGAAGCATAAAAAAAAAAACTATGGACACTAAAGCCTGAATGAGCTTCCTGGGCCACACTACAATTCTGAGAGGGGAACATATCCTGAGGACAACTGAAGCTTCATATTTGGGAACTATTCTAGATCCTTTTGGCTGGTTCTAATTTGTATCCTTCCCTGTAATGTGAACATAGCTTTCAGTGAGTTCTGAGTCTTCCTAGGGAATTATCAAATCTAAGGGGTTTATGGAACCACCCTCCCACCCAGAAGCTGGCAGATTTGAATCAGTTGACCTTTCGGTTAATAGCCAGGTGCTTAACCACTGTGCCATCATGGCTCCTCTTAAATATACAGAAATATTAAAATATAGAACTAACCCACTGGCACAAAGGAGAAAACTTCCCTGTCACAGCTTTCAATACTTCTTGGCTGGCGACACCTCCTACTGCTGCAGCAAGTGGGGGTAAGAAGCCCTGAGCAGTCCAAGAGAGCCAATTCACAATGTCAGCATTTACTTCAGGCTGAAATACAAGCCATAAAAGACAATAATGCTAACAGCATTCAAACAGTATAGTTAATGTGAGAATTACTTTAGCTTAACTTCTAAAAGCTAACTCAATTTCCCTACTACATAGCTTTTAATGTCGCAACCTGCATAGTAAATTACATAGTATGGCTTTTCTAGCCATAAATCTTTGTAAACTCCATGGTGGAATTTGCTGTGAGCAACTGAGTAGCTCCTGGTTGTTAAAGTTACCCACCTGGGGTATTTCTGTTGGGGGCAGCACAAAGTAATTTTCTGGGAAGTTTGCTCTCTCTCAGGTGTACTGAATTCTGATGTTGGGATTGTTTAGTTTGGCCACTCTGCCAGGCTCAAAAGGAGCCTCCTAGAGGCAGAAGGAGTCTTTCTGAGACTGGCTGAGAAAGACATGCTACTGAAAGAAATGTTTTCCAGAGAGACATGAGAGACATGCTGCTGAAAGACAGATGTGAGACACATGCTGCTGAAAGAAAGACAAGAGACACGCATTACTGAGAGAGCTATGTGCTACTAAGACTGCTGGCTGCTGAGTGAGATGGCTGGCTGCGAGAGACTGAGTGCATTTCTGAACTTGAGTTGTAGTCTGGTGCCTCCCTAATAAACCCCATAATCTGTGAGTTCTGTGTGGCCACTGCACTGAATTACTGAATGCAGCAAAGAGGTGGTGGGTGCAGCAGAAGGAACAGTTGGTGAAATGGCTGGAGTGAGGAAACATGTCTAGTCCTGCAGAAACAGGCCTTGGGGTGCTGATGGTGATTCTGTCTTTCTCTTGTGGGGTTAGAAGAGGTCAGAAGATGCGGCCTCCTTGCCCCTTTGGCACAACCTCGTGATAAAAGCTACATTTGCATGTTACCTTAAACAGTGTTTCACATCACTAATACCTTCCCATTTCTGCTTTTTGACTCTACATGTTCTGCTACTGCATCATTTAAAATTAACTGGAATATTTGCCACTTAGTATTTTTGTTAAAGAACAGTTCTGTGGAGTAAGTCAATATTAACAAATAACTAGAATAATTAAAAAAAAAAATTCTCAATGAAAAGAATGAGCACTTTTCACTGAACTTATATAAAACAAAAATGAAAATTAAAAAATCCCTTATGAAGTTGCCAGTTAGTGTTAGAAGTGGTAATAAAAACTAAAACTGCAATGAATAAAGAAGTAACATATTGTTAAAAAGACAATTAAAAGGCAGGTTAGAAAAAAAGGTAGTATGGGACTGTTGCATACTCATCTTAAGAATCAATTAGCACAGAGAAAGTTCCCAAATAGCATATATATCAACCAAAGAGTTCTGATGTTTTTCATAGTAAAATTTATTAATAGCTTTAAGAAAACATTTAAGTAGTTTTTGGAACTATTATTTTAGCACATTTTTTGTGACAAAGATCTCTTCTTTACGAGCACTGGTTCTCTTTCTCTCAGCTCAAGAAGACAGAGGGCGGCATGAGAAGACAAAGTTAAGTACTATAATGAAATGTGCAAAGACCTGGAATTAGAAAAGAAAAAGGGAGAAACACATCGAGCATTTCTTAAGCTGAAAGAGCTAAAGAAAAAATTCAAGTGTCAAATTGCAATACTGAAGGATTCTACTGGCAAAATATCGAATGATGCAAGAAGCATCAAAAGAAGATGGAAGGAATATACAAAGTCACAGTACCAAAAAAATCAGACGGATTGTACTGGGTAGATCTGCTGCAAAAGACCTCCTAAAGTGTTGAAAAGCAAAGATGTCCTGTAAAGTGCACCTAACCCAAGCCATGGTATTTTCAATAGCCTCATATGTATGTGAAAGTTGGACAATGAATAAAGAAGACTGCAGAAGAACTGATGATGCCTTTGATTTATGCTGTTGGTGAACAATACAGAATATACCATGGACTGCTAGCAGAACGAACAAAACTGTCCTGGAAGAAGTACAATTAGAATGCTCCTCTTAAGTGAGAATGGCTAGACCTTGTTTCTTGTACTTTGGTCATGTTATCACTAAGGACTAGTTCCTGGAAGGATATCATGCTTGGTAAAGCAGAGGGTCAGTGAAAAAGGAGAAGACCCTCAACCAGATGGATTGACACAGTTGTTGCAATAATGGGCTCAAGGATAGCAAGGACTGTTAGGATGGTGCAGAATCAGGTAGTGTTTTGTTATATTGCACACCAGGTTGTTATGTATCAAAACTAACTTGACAGCACCTGAGAACAATAACAACATATGGGATACATACAGAACTCTCTCAATCAATAAAACAACCCAACTGAGAAACAGGCAAAAGGTCTGAATAATTTATCAAATAACAGATATAAATGGTAAACACATGAAATGTAATGTATCACATTAAAATCACAATGTGATAACACTACATATACATTCCTTTCACACACATCAAAATGGCTAAAATCAAACAAACAATACAAAGTGCTAGAGAAAATGTGTAGCAAATGAAACTCTCATGCTTCTTATGGAAATGCAAAATTGTATAGCCACTTAGAAAGTTTAGTAGTTTCTTACAAAATTAAATATACATCTACAATATGACTTTGAATTACATTCTCAAGTGTGTACCCAAAAGAGACAAAATCATGTTCACCCAAAATATGTACGGAAATATGTGTAGCAATTTTATTCATTATTGCTAAAACTAGAAACAACCCAAATGTCAACCGGTGCAGGGACAAACTGTGGTACATACACACAACGGAACACTGCTGAGCAATAAAAAGGAATGAACAGGGACTTCCAGTAAGATGGCAGAATAAGCAGAAAGACTGCATAGACTCTCTTCAACAAAGAAAAGGGGAACCAATTAACAAAGACACAGAAGATAATCATGGCCCCCTGAGCCTTGAAGGGAATGATATATAAGTGGACTAAACTCCAACTAGCAGAAGAATTTGCATGAAAATACCAAAAATGGAGACATACGGAACTGTGGTCTGTAGTGACCCTGATGGAACAGATAGCTTGGATATTGGTGAGTGCTGGCAGGACTTAAGAATTAACCTAAAAATCAACCGTGCTAACCAATGACTGCACGGAGAACTGTTCTAGTGGCTAGGGAATAAATGCAGAGGCAGCGGAGAGGACGGTGGGCTGAGCTGTGGACTTTTGTCTGTCCGGAGAGTACAGCCATTTGAATGTTTACAAGTGGCTTGAACATTTTTGATATTTAAAGTGACAGCGTTCTCCCAGATTCCAGAGGCTTAAGAACAGGCTCCACTTGCCAGTAATGCCAAGGACATTCAGGGCTTGGACGACCGTAAAGGTGTGACATTCCCCGTGTTACTCTTATACCCCACAACCCGTTGGTGAACAGAGGTGCGGCCATCCCCCACTCCCGCCAACTTTCTGGGCACACAGGAACTCCATCCCAGTGTGTGTGCTCGGATGGAGCCTGGGTGCCCTGTCCTGTCCTCCCTGGATTTCATTTTCCTCTTTCTTTTTTCTGATTTTTAGTTTGCTTGCTTTTGTTTGTTTGAAAACTACTATTATTACTTTTGCCTTTCTACTATTATTCTTTATTCTTCCTCTCCCAGGTCCTAGTTTTCACTGTTTTCTTTTCCCTGTTACTGGTTGCAATTTTTTTTTCTTTCCTGTAGTTAACGTCATTCCTTGTTACTCTTTTTGCATTTTTCCCATTTTTTTTTCCATTATTCTTCTCTACCATTTTTCTCTTACTGCCCTATCCCCAGATATGGCAAGTTTTCTTTTTGGTGTTTGTTCTTCTTTTTCCCTTTTTTATATTTTTGGTTACTATTCCCATGTGATTACATGAGTAATTTTTTGTCCATGTGCTTTCACTTGTTTGATGGTTATTCAATTCTAATTTTTGTTTGAGTAGGAGACAGCAACAGTTCCCATATTACACAACTATACCCACACCTCCTGCAACTTCAGTTATTGAGTGAGAGCCAACATCTCCTTCTCCACCAATGGGCCAACGATAAAAAACGACCAAGAAGAGCCTGAATCATCCTTGGCTGCTCTTCACAAACAGTTAACAGACATCTAAATACAACAATGCCATGATGTCTTGGAGAAAACAGACCATCATAGTCCACGCAAAGAAGCAAGACAAAGTGGTAGAAACAAGGGAGCAAGATACAGACACAGAACACATCCCGGAGGAAGAAGCAGCATTGGAACTCTCTGATAAGGAATTCAAAAGAATTATATTTAGATATCTTCAAAGGATTAAGAGACAGACCAAGGAAAACACAGACAAAACCCTAGAAGAATTTTGGAAGAAAGTATAAGAACAAAATGACAAAATAAATGAAAAATTAGAAATTATTCTAAATCTACAGACAGAAATCAAGAAGATTAATATTAAATTGTCAGAAATAGATAACACATTGGAAGGGCAAAGGAGTAGAATGGATGCTACGGAAGACAGAATTAAAGAGATCGAAGACAAGAAAACACAAAACACCTGAATATGTCTTTGGAAAGTGATCATTAAGAAAAAAAATCAAAACAAAATGAAGAAAGCCTAAGTAAGGTACCTGTGGGATACCATGAAAAGGAATAACCTACGTGTCATTGGAATTCCAGAACAGGAAGAGAAAAATAAAACCACTGAGAAAATTGTCCAAGATTTGTTGGAGGAGAACTTCCCTGAAATGATGAAA
>NW_006921685.1:2806283-2807588 GCF_000298275.1 Orycteropus afer afer
CTTGCTCCAGCACTAGTAGCAAAGTTCAACAAGACAGAAAATAACAAATGCTGGCGAGGATGTGGAGAGATTGGGACTCTCATACACTACTGGTGGAAATGGTACAACCATTGTGGAAAGCAGTATGGCAATTCCTCAAAAAGCTGGAATCAGAAATAGCATTTGACCCAACCATTCCTTTACTTGGTATATATCCTAAAGAAGTGAGAACCATGACAAGAACAGACATATGCACACCCATGTTCATCACAGCACTATTTACAATAAATAGCCATAAGATGGAAACAACACAGGTGTCCATCAACTGAGGAATGGATAACCAAACTATGGTACATACACACAATGGAACACTATGCAACGCTAAAGAATGATGTAGAAGCTGCAAAACACTGCATTAACGTGGATGAACTTGGAAGACATTATGCTGAGTGAAATAAGTCAATCACAAAAGGAAAAATATTGTATTAGTCCGTTATTATAAAAGTCAAGGAAAGGTTTATCTGTGGAAGGAAACTTTCTTTGTTGGTTACCAGGTGTGTGAGGGGCGGGGAGGGAACACTGTTAGACAGATAGAGGTAAGTATTGACTTGGGTGAAGAGAAGGGCAATGTACTAAATGTGAGTGATCAACATGGTGGCAGTGAGGAAATGGAAGACAGAGAGAGGTATATGGGAGATACAGACAACAAAGATGAACCCTTTTGCACATAGTACTGCACTGTCAGTGAAGGCAAACATGGGTATATAGGTGGATACATGGGTAGACAGGCTGAACTATTAGGTATGTCTATAAACTGGGGAGTGTATCCAAGTCCACGTATAGGGTTGGCAGACAGTAGTCCTATAAGTTTATTTGTATGATCTGATGTAGAGTAGGTGTACAGTAGAGCTGACAAGGAGCAAGGTTGTACTCACTTCTTGGTCACAGCCAAGCTACCCAGACAGACCAAGTAGTTGAACTTGTGGGTTCGGGACCAAAGTCATAGGGGACATCAAGCTCAATTGGCATAACAAATACACAAACCATTGTTCCACGTCCTACTTTGGTGAGTGGTGACTGGGATCTTAAAAGCTTGTAAACACCCATCTAGATGTAACAATGGGTCTCTCCTCATCCAAAGCAAAGAAGAATGAAGAAAACCAAAAATTCATGGAAACAATTAGTCCTAGAGACTGGTACACCAGGCGATCCTCAGCCTACACGACTATGAGACCAGGAGAACTAGATGGTGCCCAGCTACCACTGTCATCCACTTGGAGGGGGATCTATGTAGGAGATCCTGGATAGAGAGGGAGAACAATGTGG
>NW_006921685.1:2807963-2815984 GCF_000298275.1 Orycteropus afer afer
CAAAAAAAAAAAAAAAAGGAATGAACATACCATAATTAGTATGAATGAAACTCAAATTCATCATGTTTAATAAAAGAGGCCAGACTTCAAAGGCTATATATTGCATGATTCTGTTTAAATGACAGTCTGGAAAATGCAGAACTATACTGGCTTCCAGGATTTAATGAAGGTTTTAAGGTTGGAGAGGATTAAGATGCATGAAAGGATTTTTTTTGCATTACGGAAATGT
Source organism: Orycteropus afer afer (assembly GCF_000298275.1). Lineage (NCBI taxonomy): Eukaryota > Metazoa > Chordata > Mammalia > Tubulidentata > Orycteropodidae > Orycteropus > Orycteropus afer. Next base: position 2,808,193 of record NW_006921685.1, read on the forward strand.
TTATACTTTGGTTGTAATAGTGGAGATGTGACTGTATACTTCAAATTCACTGTGTACAGAATATTGTATCTCTAAGTTTACACCTAGAAAGGGTAAAAGTTACTTTACGTAAAATACACCTCAATAAAACTGTTGTTATTATGTGCCTTCATGTCGGATCCAACTCATGGCGACGCCTCCTTGGGTTTCCCAGGCAGTATCACTACGGAAATAGACTGCCCCATCTTTCTTCCGAGGAGTGGCTAGTGGGTTTGAACCGCCAGCCTTCTGGTTAGCACTCAATTGCCTTAGGCACTATGCTACCAGAGCTCCTCAATGAAACTGATAAATCTCTAATTACATCCTTTTAATTGGTCTTCAATTAACCTATTTCAAGCTTTTCATGCATTCTTTTTATTGTCCCTAACCACTCCACATGCTTTAACAGGTAGACTTGCGGTTTTCAGTACATTTATTATTACCTTCTTTGTTTAATTATATAAAATATGATATCACAGCTTTATACCTTTAATATTAGGGCTTTCATTTTCCTTCTCATTTTTATAAAGGACAAAAAACAGTAACATTTTCAAGTAATTACATAAACACTGCTACACTGATAACTGTTAACGTGAAACTTTTGGTTGGTGGATACTGGCATCACAACATGAAAAAATATTTTCTAGGCGACATGTTCAAGTCGAAATTTGAAATATAAAATACAATTGAGGTATGTGAATATATAATGCGTAAAAGGGCTGAATTATAGGAAAGTGGAAGACTTTAGTGGGTTAATAAATCAAGTAAATTGGAACAGACTGATAAAGAAGAATAAATCTAACATGTACAACAAAAACAGTAAACAGTTTATTTACTATCTGTCTAATATGGTTATAAGTACTGTATAAAATTATACTACTTAAAAATTTACAACAACCCTATTAGATAGACACTACTGTTCATATCATATTTTATAGATTTATAAACTAAAGAAAACCTAAGTCAAGCAACTTGCCTAGTGTCAATGAGTTAATAAACTGCAAAATTATAGATTTGAAAGAACAAAATTCTGATGGCCATAACTTTGAATACTCGCCTTTTCTTCCAAGGTTTCACTTACAGATGTTGCTAGTTTTAATAGTTCTTCTGAATCTTGTTGGCATCTAGGATTCAAAACAAAGCACTCAGATTTCTATTTTCTCAATTGTCATAGTTACTCTATTTAAAACTAAAATTTAAGAGAGATGAAAAAGAATGTGTAACTGTGAAAATAGCACAAAGTGCTTCACTGACTTAAATGTAACTGGCTTATAAATTTAACACATTGTTTCAAAATCATGCTACGATTGGCTTACCTAAGGATAGTATATCAATAATTTTATATATACAAGGTAAAAAAATTTTGCAATAGTACATATGATTTAATATCAATAGGCCAGATAGGAAAAATACATAGTGGATTAATAATTCAATAATTCTCAAAGTTTTTTGTTTTAAAAAGGCATATATGTTTTTTTAAAAAAGCTCAAAGCCTTCAACAGAGTAGGAAAATGTCTAGGATACTGCTTATAAAATAAAGAAAAAAGTTATTTTTAAGCAACAAACATTACCCAATATATGGCTTGCGATTGTAGTTCTCATGAAATTGGTCCAAGGCAAGTATAGCTGTGTGAATCTGTAACGGTGCCTATTTAGAACATTGAAAAAAAAAGACAATGTACTAAGTGCTTTAAAAAGATTATTTACTTTAATCCTTATGATAAATATATTAGTTTTGCCCTATTATTAATCTCTATTTCACATCCGAGGAATCCAAAGCTTAGAAAACTACCTGTCATAAAGGTATTATCTAAATTTCAGCCTTAGGTGGTCTGATTAGTTTTTATCAAGTTACATATGACATAGTAAAATCAACTGTATAAGAGCAACAGAATATTTATATAACATCACCTAAATCTTTTTTACTTATCAATTTATAAATTTCAAAACTTAAATCTAATTGCTTCCCTTATCATAAATATATTTAATGCTATAAAATTATATCCAGTGAGTTAAAACAAAAAAATACGACTTCCAATGTTTTTTTTTGGGGGGGCCGTGGGAGGGATCCCATGTGTATGATTAGAATTGTGCTCCAAAAGGTTTCAATGGCTAATTTTTTGGAAGTAAATCATCAGAAATAGGTATCATATAAAAGCTATATGGTCTAGAAAATCCTTTAATACAGTTATTTTTGTAGAAATTACTGAAATCATCTTTTAATTATCAATGCCAGCAAATCATTACAAAAGTAAAACTTTTTCCTATTTTCTACCATGTTTTCATAATTCAAATTCCCATTTTCAATTCTCACATGCCTGATTTAGATATGTGAGTAGAACATTTATTAAGTAAACCTCATTTCAACTTAATAATCACTTACCAATCCCCATCCCTCACTCTGCTGTTTCTCTCAACCCTGTCAAGTATTTATTTACCTCAGGTTTGCTAAAATCCGCAATAAGGCACTTCGGATGTTTTATCTGCCTCTCCAATGATTCCTAATAGAAAAAAATGATAATTTCAGAGCAGGTAAGTGATTATTCAGTCTGCCAAAATATATCATTGTATGTCAGAGCACTAAAAGCAAGAGATCATTCCCAAAGGTCTGAAACACATAGAGTTGGGCTAATATGTTTTAATTAAAATATAAAATAGCTATCATTTCCTCTTGCCTTATTACCATACTTATTTGTAAAGAATTGATGAAAACATCTGTATATTCAAAAAAAGTCTATGTTTTTAACCCAAAAGTAACTGTATTTTCATGGTATCAAGTTGCTAAGACTTGTGATGCTTGACAAGCTTTGAATTAATACTCAAAGTTAAATCTTTCTGTGTAAAATTTCTGTGTAAATTTTTCTGTATAAAGGCAAAAAACAAACAAAAACCAAATAAACAACAACAGCAACAAAAATAGCCCAAACCCAAAATCCCCACCCAATCTGAAATTTATTTGAGGCATCAACTATCCAATTAACAACTCGGAGATGATGGCAAGAGGAAGTGTGCAGGGGCAGATTTGACTAGCTTGGAGAAACCTGTAGAGTACTTTATCTGTTTATAGTTCTGGAAAACAAAAGGTAAGCAAGTTAAAACCTTGAGAATTTGGAAGGAAAAAACAGAGATGTTAAACAAACAGCTTATATAAAGAATTGGTCTAAGGATTTAAGCAGCAGAAGACCCCTTAGTTCCCTCACACAAGTTGTCTCTACATTCCATTTGGCTATTTGCATTTTCCTTTTAATGCCAGAGATTTATAGGAATTATTTCACATTTCAATATATATAATGTTTTTGAAATAGAAAAAACTGAATTAAATTTAAACTCTAGATTAACAAGCATGAAAGAAAAATGAAATACTTCCTTTAAGGAAGAAAACTTGTTGAAATGTATACACATGGTTACTCCACTATAACTTTATAATTACTCATTCAGATGATTTATACAATTTAAAATAATTACAGGAAACAGACATAAAAACATTGTCTAAACCTTTTCTAAATCTTTCTAAAATACATTAGTTTCATGTCTCCTTTTATAGAGAAAATTGTAAGTAGTATCATAAATTCTTTAGTGACTCAGGATGCTTTAGCTCCTCTGAAGTAATCTTATATACCTCAAGTATATGAACATGGCACACTAGTAATAGAAAATTTTAAAGGTTGTCTGTTTTGGTCGATATCAATTTACTTCCTTAGACAGACCTCACTGTCTTCAACCAAAATCAAATCAGTTGCCTTCAACCTGACTCTGATTCATGGAAAACCTATGTGGGTGTCAGAGTAGAACTGTGCTCCAAAGGGTTTCAATGGTTAATTTTTTTAGAAGTAAATCACCAGACCTTTTTTCCAAGGCAACTCTTGGTAGACCCAAACCACTAATCTCTTGGTAAACAGTGAGCACATTAACTGTTTGCACCATCCAAGTACTCCTATTTTCCTCAAAATGAGTTAACAATTTTAAAAAAATATATAATAACATCTGTTCAGCCTTTTAATTAATTTCTTGCTTGGTACTTGTTTAACTGTGTATTTTATTACTTTCCTTCTTTTTCCGCCATTCTCTTCCTGTAAATAATTATTTTTCACAGTACGAAAAATACTTACAAAGCAAAATATTTTAGGAGTCTTAACTTGAACAGCTATGCCTCCATGTAAATATGGTTCCAGTTCTGAAGTATCACCAATATGAAAAGAAAACGGTGACACCACTAGGAAAAACAAAAGAAAAAGAAAACTATTATATAATGAGAAAAGTTATTTAAACTTGAAGCTTCATCTTCGTAAAGATGTCAACTGTCCCTAATTTAGAAAACTAATATGATTCCAAAATAAAGACTTTTTATGGAGAGTTGGACTGCTTCTTTTTTCCCCAATGTGAATTTTGTTATTAGCTGCTCCTAAACTGGCTCTGACTCATAGTTATACACAGAAAAAGATGTCGCCTGGTCCTGCAAACTTAAAAAACAAAAATAGTAAAGAAAATTGGGAGGAGGGAGAGCAATGAGAGATGGTCACTGAGAGGTATTAAAATATACTATAAAACTTCAGTAATAGAATATGATACTGTCTTATGAATAGACAAGCAAATTGAGTAGATAAAAGAATTCAGAAATAGACTCAAGTACGTAAGAGTAGTTAATAAAGGTGGTACCTCAAAACAGTGAGAAAATCTTTGGTGGGAAAGAGGGCGGAAAGACATCTGAAAAAATATTCCAAACAGATCGAAGTTTTAAATGTTAAAAAAGATGCCAGAAAACACTCAGATAAAAGCAACTGGAGAATTCCTTTAAAACCTTGAAGAGAGGCAAGTTTTTCTAACTATGGTTCAAAATCCAGAAGCCATAAAAGACTGAAAAATCTATATGAAAATTAAAAAAAAACAATGTGCATAGTAAAAACCTATCACAAGCAAAGTCAACAGATATATCCCAAATCAGGAAAAGTATCTGCAACTCATTTAACAACTCAACAGAAAAATGGGCAGAGGACAGACAGTACACAGAAAAGGAAAAATAACTTTATAACTAAAGAAATAATACTCAAATCACACTCATAATAATAAAAAAGGCAAATTAGGTATTTTAATATAATTTTCAATTATACAATGAAACATTATGTACATGTTAAAAGAAAATTTAAAGGGGGGGGAAGATGTTCTGTAATTACTACTATGAAAGATCATCAAGATATTTTGTAAATCAAAAGGCAAAAGGCAAGCATTATATATAATATACTTGCTACCTTCTGTATAAAAAAAGCATACAAAACCCTGGAATGATACATAAGAAACTAAAAGTGGTGGTTTGAGGAGGTGGGAGTAAAGGATGGGCAGAAAACTTCATTGCAACCTTTTACTATTTCTTGTTTTTGTATCATTTGCATACTCAAAAAATTAAATGGAAAAATGAAAAATAAAAACAAAAACTTAGTAAGCCCCATTCCCTACCACCAGCCAAAGCCATCTCTATCAAGTAGAGAAAAAGGTCAGCAGGACATGAACAGAACTTAACTGCGCCTCCACTGGAGAGGGGAGGAAGTCTAAATGGTTTAAAATGTTTTAAATAACAGAAAACTGTCTTTTAGCAGTAAGTATCGATTAATTAAAAAAAAAAAAAAATCTATAAAAAAACTTAATAAACAGCTCTATTTAAATATTATCCCTCTTTGCCTAAAGAATATTTTGATAAAAAACATGGCTTTTCTTTATTGTCATTCCTTAGTATCCAGTGGCTCCTATTTTAACAAGCAGTCCCCATCACCACAATTCACAGTTGCATTGTAACAATGATAATCCTAAATTAGTTAACTCAGCTTTCGCAAAAAAACATACGAATTCTCTAATATCAATGATCTGAATCTGTAGTTTAGATATTTAGAGGTGGTTTAAGAATCAAGCAGTTTATTCAAGATGTTTAAATAGAGCAAAACTTGTTTACAGTTTATATACTAGTCACATAATTATATTTTCTAAAACCCTAAGGGAACTCTGGTAACGTAATACCTAAGGCACTTGACTGCTAACCAGGAGGCTGGCGGTTCAAACCCGCCAGCCACTCCTGGGAAGGAAGGGTTGGGCAATCTACTTCCTAGTGATACTGCCTCAGAAACTCAAGAGGGGTCGCTATGAGTCGGGTTCGACGCAACAGCATGTAACAACAACAACAACAAAACCCTAAAGATAAAACAGGATTACCTTACCCTGTTCAAGTGCAAATGTGTTGTACAGTTGAGTTATAGGTTATCTAGCATTGTCTTGAACTTTTTTGGAAGCTCTGGTAGTGTAGTGCCTAAGGCACTTGACTGATAACCAGAAAGCTGGTGTTCAAACCCACCAGGCACTCCTCGGAAGGAAGATGGGGCAATCTACTTCCCTAGTGATACTGCCTCGGAAACCCAAGGAGGGGTCGCTATGAGTCGGGTCCGACTCGATGGCACATAACAACAACAACAACAACAACATATGGTAAACAATATCACTAGAGGGGTACCCACTCCTTAGAATAACTGGCAATGAAAGAAGCAGTTTTTGCCCAGGGATAAAAGCTAACAAGGCAGAAAGGTACAGAAAAGAAGGACAAATGCAAATGGGAACACTGGGAGACAGTGACAAGATTGATGGTACATTGTAGGGATTGCAATCAATGTCATGAAACAAAATGTGTACGAATTGCTGAATGGAAAATGAATTTCCTCTGTAAACTTTCACTAAAATCACAATAAAAAGTTAAAGGTTAAAAAAAAAAAAACAAAAAAACACAGCTAAAAGAAAATCACCAACTATGAGGTTTCATTAACTTCAAATAGGCACCTTTAGGTAGACGACTTACCTACTAAGTTCACTGAAAAAACAGATGTCTTTGACTTTTTGCCAACAAACTTACAAACTTGTCTGCAGTCACATCCATTCATCCCTTCTATTCAAAGCCACCAAATATGAAGACATATACAACCAACACCTAGGTATCTCTACTTGGACAGCTCACTGCCATCTAACCAACAAGCCCAAAATGTACTCATTTACTAATTTTTCCCCCCAAAAAATCTAATCTCCTTATTGCACTCTGTTGTTGTTAGGTGCCGTCGAGTTGTTTCCAACTCATAGCGACCCCATGCACAGCAGAACGAAACACCGCCTGATTCCATGCCAGCTCCATGATCCTTGCTATACTTTAACCCATTGTTGCAGCCACCATATCAATTCAACTTGTTGAAGGCCTTCCCCTCTTTCGTCGACCCCCTACCTCACCAAGCATGAAATCCTTCTCCAGGGAATGGTCCGTTCTGACAACATGATCAAAGTAGGTGAGATGAAGTCTGGCCATTCTCACTTCCAAGGAGCATTTCGGCTGCACTTCCTCCAGGAAAGATCTGTTAGTTCTTTTAGGAGTCTATGGTACTTTCACCATTCTTTGCCAGCACCACAACTCAAAAGCATGAACTCTTCTTTGGTCTACCTTATTCATTGTCCGGCTTTCACATGCATGTGAGGTGATTGGAAATATCATGGCTTGTGTCAGGGGCACCTTAGTCTTCAAGGAGACAACCTTGCTCCTCAGCACTTGAAAGAGTTCCATCGCAGCCGACCTGCCCAGTGCTACACGTCGTCTAATGTCCTGACTGCTGCTTCCATTGGCGTCGACTGTAGAACCAAGCAACGTGAAATATTAGACAACCTCAATGTGTTCTCCATTTATTGTGATGCTGCTTATTGGTCCAGTTGTGAGGATTTTTGTCTTCTTTATATTGAGATGTAATCCATACTGCAGACT
>NW_006921685.1:2816369-2817785 GCF_000298275.1 Orycteropus afer afer
TATCCCTTGTTCCACGTCCTCTTCTGAATCTGGCTTGAACCTCTGAAGTTCTCTGTCAATATACTGCTGCAACCATTTTTGAATTATCTTCATTCCGTAAGATCTTACTTGCGTGCAGTATTAATGATATCGTTCGATAATTTTCATATTCTGTGGGATCACCTTTCTTTGGAATGGGTACAAACACGGATCTAATCCAGTCAATTGGCCAGGTAGCTGTCTTCCAAATCTCTTGGCATAACTGAATGAGTGTCTCCAATGTGGTACCCATTTGTTGAAATATCTCAATGGGTATTCTGTCAATTCCTGGGGCCTTGTTCTTCGCCAATTCCTTCATTGCAGCTTTGACTTCCTCCTTCAATACCACTGGTTCTAGATCATACGCCACCTCTTGAAATGAATGAAGATTGACCAGGTCTTTTTGGTACTGTGACTCTGTGTATTCCTTCCATCTTCTTTTGATGTTTCCTTCATCATTCAATATTTTGCCCATGTAATCTTTCAATATTGCAACTCGAGGCTTAAAATTTTTCCTCAATTCTTTCGATTTGAGAAATGCTGAGCATGTTCATCCCTTTTCTAACTTAAGGAGTTGGCACATTTCATTATAGTAATTGGCTTTGTCTTTTCAAGCTGCTCTTTGAAATCTTTGGTTCAATTCTCTTGTCATTTTTTCCATTTGCTTTAGCTACTCTCCACTCAAGGACAAGTTGTGGAGTCCCTTCTGTCATCCATTTTGGTCTTCTCTTCTTTTGTTGTCTTTTTAGTGATCTCTTGCTTTCATCATGGATGATGCTCTTGATGTCATCCCACAATTCTTTTGTTTTTCGGTCACTGATGTTCACTGCATCAAATCTATTCTTTAGATGGTCTCTAAATGCAGGAGAGATATATTCTAGATCATATTTTGGCTCCTGTGGACTTGTTTTAATTGTCTTTAACTTCACGTTGAATTGGCATATGAGCAGTTGATGGTCTGTTCCACAATCAGCTCCTGGCCTGGTTTTGGCTGAAGATATTGAGCTTTTCCATTGTCTCTTGCCACATGTGTAGTTAATCTGATTCCTGTGTGTTCCATATGGTGAAGTCCATGTGTACAGTCACTGTTTGTGTTGTTGAAAAAATGTGTTTGCAATGAGTAAGTTGTTGGTCTTGCAAAATTCTACCATGCGAGTTCCAGCATTATTTCTGTCACCAAGGCCAAATTTTCCAATTACCGGTGATTCTTCTTTATTTCCAACTTTTGCATTCCAGTCAACAGTGATAATTAACACATCAATTTCAGACTGCAGAAGTTAATAAAAATCTTCCATTTCCTCATCTTTGGCTTTGGTGGTTGGTGCATAAATTTGAATAATAGTCGTATCAATGGGTCTTCCTTGTAGGCGTATGGATATTATCCTATCACTGACAGCA
>NW_006921685.1:2817885-2832469 GCF_000298275.1 Orycteropus afer afer
GTTCCATTTCATTTTTGACAACTTCCAATTTTCCTAGATTCATACTTCGTACATTCCATGTTCCAATTATTAATGGATGTTTGCCTCTGTTTCTCCTGAATATGAATGGTGCCATGTCAGCAAATGTAGGTCTTGAAAGCTTTATCTTATCCATATGAGTAAGGCTGGTTTTACTCTGATAATGCAGCTCTTTCCCAGTCCTAATTTTGAGAGCTTCCTAACCTAAGTGACTCATCTTCCTCCTCTGTATTGGACAATGTTTCCGGACTATTCATAAAGTTGCGCAGTAATGTATCAGACAGTGTTTCTCTGCTATTCATAAGATTTTCCCTGGTCAATTCTTTGAGAAGTGGATGGCCTCTTCCTTCTTCCTAGTTTGTCTCAGTCTGCAAGCTGGGCTCATACCTGTGCACCATGTGCATCCCACTGGTTTTGAAACACCAGAGGCACAGCCTCAAGACTCACAGCAACACGTCACGACAGCAAGACAAACCAACAGACAAGTTCGTCTCCCTTACCTGTTGGAAACTTCTCCAACCACCCTTACCTGTATCCCTGTGGCTGACTCCTCACTCTGACCTGGTCCCCTTGGCCTTTTCTGTCCTCTCCCACCTTGCCGCTTGTGGTGCGTGGCCTGGGGTCCCTCTCCTCACCTGGATCCCTGCGGCTGACTCCTCGCTCTGTCCCGGTGCCCTTGGCCTTTTCTGTCCTTTCTTTGCTTTCCTTCCTTACCGCTTGTGGAGCATGGCCTGGGTTCCCTTTCCTCACCTGGATCCCTGCGGCCGACTCCTAGATCTGTTCCAGACCCCTTTTCCTTTTCTGTCCTTTCCCTCCTTTCCCTAGTTGCACTCTATAAGTGAATAAATAACTTACCAATGTTGGAATCTTTGCTCACCTACTATATGTGTAACAATGTTTCCTCCAAAAATATCTTGAGACTGCCTAACTTAATTAACAGTGCCAGCTCTGACATATATTTTAGCTCCTTGAATTCTGTCTTGTGTATGAGCCTCTTACTGTTTATTTCTGCATAGAGTACTTTCTTTCCCTACTTTCCCTTCCTACACCAATGGAATGTTCAGGTTGTAATTAAGACACCCTGTCACACACGCATGGGCACAGGCAGTTGAAGAAGTAAATACAAATGAATATCAAAAAGAAGAGTCAATAGATAAAATGAAGTCATTCTAGAAAACCCACATAATGATACTGCCAATACTGCAAACCTCAGAAGGAAGGTTGGGCAATCTAATTCCGTAGTGGTACTGCCTCGGAAACCCAAGAGGGGTCGCTGTGAGTTCGGTCCGACTTGACAGCACATTAACAACAACCACAAAAGAGGAAGTAAACTTAGAGAAAACACAACTGGATGAATTCTTTTAAAACATGTAATAGTAACTTTATGCTGTACCCAGAAATAATGTTACTGAAGTTGGATAGGCCTCAACTAAGAGGGAAAAGAAATCTATTAATTTGCTATCCTCCAGGTTTGAAACATTGTCCCATATAGTGTTGGAAGATGAGTCCCTCAAGTCGGAGGGCATTCAAGACAAGACTGGGGAGGAGCTACTTCTTCAGAGTAGAGCCGACCTTAATGATGTGAATAAAGTGAAACTTTCAGGATCTCCATTGGCTGATGTGGCACAACTCAAAATGAGAAGAAACAGCTGCAAATTCCATTTATAATCAGAACATGGTGTATGAAATATGAATCTAGGAAAACTGAAGTTGTCAAAAATGAAATGGAATACATAAAGATTGAAATTCTAGGCATTAGTGAGTTGAAATGGACTAGTTTTGTCATTTTGAATCAGACAACCACATGATCTATTATGCTGAGAATGACAAATTAAAGAGGAATAGCATGGCATTCATTATCACAAAGAATGTTTTAAGATCCATCCTGTATTGACACCAATCCTACTCAAACTATTCCAAAACACAGAAAAGGATGGAATCCTCCCTAACTCATTTTATGAAGCAAGAATAACCTTGATACCAAAACCAGGCAACGACATCACGATCAAAAGGAAAACTACAGACCAATATCCCTCATGAATATAGATGCAAAAATCTTCAACAAAATCTTAGCCAATAGACTCCAACAACATATCAAGAAAATCATTCATTATGAACAAGGTAGGTTCATATCAGGTATGCAACGATGATTCAATATTAGAAAAACAATCAACATCATCTACCACATAAATAAAACAAAGGAGAAGAACCACATGACCATATCAATTGATGCAGAAAAGGCGTTTGATAAGATCCAACACGCATTCCTGATCAAAACTCTCAGCAAAATAGGAATAGAGGGAACATTCCTGAACATAATAAAGTATGTTGGTATGAAAAACCAACAGCCAACATTGTTCTCAATGGAGAGAGACTGAAACCATTCCTCTTGAGAACAGGAACCAGACAAGGATGCCTTCTATTACCACTTCTATTCAACATTGCATTGGAAGTCCTAGGCAGAGCAGTAAGGCAATAACGGGAAATCAAAGGCATCCAAATTGGTAAGGAAGAAGTCAAACTACCCCTATTTGCTGATTATAAGATCCTATACCTAGAAAACCCAAGAGACTCAGTCAAAAATCTACTGGAACTAATTGAGAGATTTAGCATTAGCATAGTGGCAGGCTACAAGACCAACCTCCAAAAATCAGTTGGATTCCTCTACACCAGCAAAGAGATTGCTGAAAAAGAAATAAGGAAATCAATACCATTTACAATAGCTATCAAAAAAATAAAACACTTGGGAATCAGTCTTATTAGGGACACAAAAGACATGTACAACGAAAACTATAAAAGACTACTTCAAGAAACCTTTAAGAGATCTACACAAATGAAAGAACATACCACACTCGTGGATAGGAAGATTGAACACTGTGAAAATGTCAATTCTACCCAAAGCAATCTATACATTCAATGCCTCAATCCAGATCCCATCAACATTCTTTAATGATATGGAAAAACCAATCACTAACTTTATATGGAAAGGAAAGAGACCTCGGATAAGTAAAGCACTACTGAAGAAGGAGAACAAAGTAGAGGTCTCATGCTGCCAGATCTCAAAACCTACTATACAGCCACAGTAGTCAAAACTGCCTGGAAATGGTTTAATGACAGACACATAGACCAATGGAATAGAATTGAGAACCCAGAAATAGATCCACTGACCTATGGTCAGCTGATCTTTGACAAAAGGCCAAAATCCATTAAATGGGGAAGAGAATGTTTGTTTAAAAGTGCTGGCAAAAATGGATATCCATTTGCAAAAAAATGAAACAAGATCTGTACCTCATACCATATACAAAAACTAACTCCAAATGGATCAAAGACTTAAATGTGAAACCTAAAACTATAAAGTTCCTCAAGGAAAAACTAGGGGCAAATTTAGGGGCATTAATATATGGCATAAATAGACTATCAAGCATAACCCAAAATACACAAATAGCAGAAGAGAAACTAGATGAATGGGACATTCTAAAAATCAAATTTTTATGTGCTTCCAAAGACTTCTCCAAAAGAATCAAAAGAGAACCTACAGATTCGTGAAAAATATTTGGCCCTGACGTATCTGACAAGTGACTTATCTCTAGAATTTATAGAAAACTCCAACACCGCAATAACAAAAAGACAAAGAATCCAATTAAAAAATGGGCAGAAGACATGAATAGACACTTCAACAAAAACGATATTCAGGTGGCCAACAAACATGAAGAAATGCCATGATCATTACACATTAGAGAGACACAAATCAAAACAACAATGAGACACCACTTGCCCTAGCAATAGTAGCAAAGTTCAACAAGACAGAAAATAACAAATGCTGGCGAGGATGCGGAGAGATTGGGACTCTCCTACACTGCTGATGGCACTGTAAAATCATACAACCACTGTGGAAAGTAGTATGGTGATTCCTTAAAAAGCTGGAATTAGAAGTATCATTTGACCCAGCCATTCCATTACTAGGTATATATCCTAAAGAAGTGACAGCCATGACAAGAACAGACAAATGCACATCCATGTTCATCGCAGCACTATTTACAATAGCCAAAAGATGGAACCAAGTTAGGGGTCCATCAACTAAGGAATGAATAACCAAACTATGGTACATACACACAATGGAATACTATGCAACCCTAAAGAATAAATAGAATCTGCAAAACACCGCACAACGAGGATGAAATTGGAGGACATTATGCTGAGTGAAATACATCAATCACAGAAGGACAAATATTGTTATTAGTCTATTATTGTAAAAAGTCAATATATGGAAGGAAATTTTCTTTGTTGATCAGCAGGAATGGGAGGGGAGAGGAGGGAACACTGTTAGGTAGAGACAAGTATTAATTTGGGTGAAGGGAAGGGCAATATAACAAATGTGAGTGATCAACATGGTGGCAGAGGAAGGGAAAGACAAAGAGAGGTACAGGGGATGTGCAGACAACAAAGATGAACCCTTCTGCACACACAGTACTGTGTTGTCAGTGAGGGCAAACATGGGTATATGGGTGGACTGATGGGTGGACGTAGTAGGTATGTCTATGCGCAGTAGGGAGTGTACCCAAGACTACGTATAGGGTAAAAAACATACTTAAAAAAAAAAAAAAAAGATCTATCCTGTAGTAAGATACTGTCAGTGATAGGATAATATCCATAAACCTAAAAGGAAGACCAGTTAATTTTAAGAATATTCAAATTTATGCACCAAACACCAAAGCCAAAGATGAGAAAATTGAAGATTTTTACCAACTTCTGCCATCTGATATTGACCAATCATGCAATCAAGATATGTTGATTATCACTGGTGGTTGGAACGCAAAAGCTGGAAACAAAGAAGCATCACCAGTAGTTGGAAAATAAGGCCTTGGTGATAGAAATAACGATAGAGAGCATGTGATATAATTTTGCAAGACCAACGATTTATTCACTGGAAACACCTTTTTTCAACAACACCAATGGCAGCTATACACATGGACTTCACCAGATGGAGTACACAGGAATCAGATTGACTGTATTTGTGGCAAGAGGCAACGGAGAAGTTCAGTATCTTCAGCCAAAACAAACCCAGAAGTTAACTGTGGAATAGATTATCAACTGCTCATATGCAAGTTCAAGCTATAGTTGAAAATAGTTAAAACAAGTCCACAAGAGCCAAAATATGATCTTGATTAGATCCCTCTTGAAATTAGAGACCATCTAAAGAATAGATATGATGCAATGAACACTAATGACCAAAAACCATATGACCAGTGGGATGACATCAAGAACATCATCTATAAAGAAAGGAAAAGGTCATTATAAAGACAGAAATGGAAGAAAAGACCACAATTGCTGTCAGAAGAGACTCTGAAACTTGCCCTTGAACAGAGAGTAGCTAAAGCAAATGGGAGAAATGACAAGATAAAAGAGGTGAACAGAAGATTTCAAAGAGCAGTTCGAGAAGACGTCAATTATTATAATGAAATATACAAAAACCGGAGTTAGAAAACTAAAAAGGAAGCACACGCTTAGCATTTCTCAAGCTGAAAGAACTGAGGAAAATAGTTAAGCCTCAAGTTGCAACACTAAAAGATTCTATGGGCAGAATACTGAATGATGCAGGAAGCATCAAAAGAACATGGAAGGACCAGATGGAGTACACAGGAATTAGATTGACTACATCTGTGGCAAGAGGAGATGGAAAAGCTCAATATCTTCAGCCAAAACAAGGCCAGGAGCTGACAGTGGAACAGACCATCAACTGCTCATATACAAGTTCAACTTGAAGTTGAAGACAATTAAAACAAGTCCACGAGAGCCAAAATATGACCTTGAGTATATCCCTCCTGAATTTAGAGATCATCTAAAGAACAGATTTGATGTATTGAACACCAATGACTGAAAACCATAAGAATTGTGGGATGACATCAAGAGCATCATCCATGAAGAAAGCAAGAGGTCATTAAAAAGACAAGAAAGAAAGAAATGACCAAAATGGATGTCAGAACAGACTCTGAAACTTGCCTTTGAGTGAAGAAAGCCAATGGAAGAAATGACAAGATAAAAGAGCTGAAAAGAAGATTTCAAAGAGCAGCATAAGCAGACAAAGCCAATTAACTATAATGAAATGTGGAAAGACAGGAGTTAGAAAACCAAAAGGGAAGAGCATGCTCAGCATTTCTCCAGCTGAAAGAACTGAGGAAAAAATTTAAGCCTCAAATTGCAATACTGAAAGATTCTATGGGCAAAATATTGAATGATGAACGAAGCATCAAAAGAAGACAGAAGGAATACACAGAGTTACTGTACCAAAAAGAACTGGTCAATCTTCATCCATTTCAGGAGGTGATATATGTTCAAGAACCAAAAGTATTGAAGGAAGAAATCGAAGCTGCACTGAAGGAACTGGTGAAGAAAAAGGCTCCAGGAATTGATGGAATACCCATTGAGATGTTTCAACAAAAAGATGCCCTGCTGGAGGTGCTCACCTGGCTATACCAAGAAATTTGGAAGACAGCCACCTGGCCAACTGACTGGAAGAGATCCATATTTGTATCATTCCAAAGAAAGGTGATCCCATGGAATGTGGAAATTATTGAACAATATCATTAATATCACATGCAAGTAAAATCTTACTAAAGATAATTCAAAAACGGTTTCAGCAGTATATTGAGAGAGAACTTCCAGAAATGCAAGCTGGATTCAGAAGAGGAAGTGGAATGAGGGATATCATTCCTGATGTCAGATGGATCTTGGCTCAAAGCAAAGAAAAACAGAACGATGTTTACTTGTGTTTTATTGACTATACAAAAGCATTTGATTTTATGGATCATAACAAGTTGTGGATGACATTGAGAAGAAAGGGAATTCCAGAACACTTAATCGTACTCATGAAGAACCTGTACATAGACAAGGATGTTCTCATTTGAACAGAACAAGGGTACACTGCATGGTTTAAAATCAAGAAGGGAGTGTGTCAGGGCTGTATCCTTTCACCATACATATACAATCTATATGCTGAGCAAATAATCCAAGACTATATGAAGAAGAATGTAGCATCAAGATTAGAGGAAGAATCATTAACAGCCTGCAATACGCTGCTGACACAACTTTACTTGCTGAAAGTGAGGATGACTTGAAGGACTTACTGATGAAGATTGAAGAATACAGTCTGCAGTATGGATTCCATCTCAATATAAAGAAAACAAAAATCCCCACAACTGGACCTATAAGCAGCATCATGATGAATGGAGAAAAGATTGAAATTGTCAAAGACTTCACCTTGCTTGATTCTGCAACTGACGCCAATGGAAGCAGCAGTCAAGACATCAGATGATATATAACACTGGGCAAATCAGCTGCAAAGGACCTCTTTCAAGTGCTGAAGAGCAAAGATGTCTCCTTGAGAACTAAGGTGTGCCTGATACAAGCTACAGTATATTCAATCGCCTCATATGCATGTGAGAGCTGGACAATGAATAAGGAAGACCGAAGAAGAGTTGATGCTCTTGAGCTGTGGTGTTGGTAACGAATGCTGAACGTACCGTGGACTGCTAAAAGAACTAACAGGTCTGTCCTGGAGGAAGTGCAGCCAGAATAGCTCCTTGGAGGCGAGAATGGCCAGACTTTGTCTCACCTACTTTGGTCATGTTGTCAGAAGGGACCATTCCCTGGTGAAGGATGTCATGCTTGGTAAGGTGGAGGGTCGACAAAAGAGGGGAAGGCCCTCAACAAGATGGATTGACACAGTGGCAGTGGCAATGGGCTCAAGTATAGCAAGAAGGATCATGAAGCTGGTTCAGGACTGGCGGTACTTTGTTCTGCTGTGCATAGGGTCTCTATGAGTTGGAGATGGCTCGGCAGCACCTAACAACAACAACACTCTACTCAGGGACTCCCAATAATGATAAGTCCTCTTTATACTGTGCTTGGAGGTAAAAAGGAACATTTTCTCCCAGTTCCTCATGGATCTTTATTACCCAGGAGCCCAGTCTGATCACAGTTCCTCTGAGAGTCAAGGGGAGGATGGGGGCAGGTAGAGTGAAAGGGCATCTGCCAAGGACCACACATGAGAATTAAATCTTTACCTCTAAAAGAAACTACAGATGAGAGAAAAGTCAGAGAGTACAGTTTTTTCATAGTAGCAATAATTTAAATATAAGAAAAGCTCTCCATTGAGGGGATTTTAACAATAGGGCACATTTGAATACCTAATTTCCTCCTCATCTCTTCTCATGTTATTTGCTTTGCAATTGTTCTGTTGCCAGTTTTAAAACTCTGAACCAAATCCCTCTCTAGTCACTATCTTAAACCAATTGCTTAGCTGGCTCAGGAAGTAAAAACTAACTTTAATATTAGCCTAAGCAAAAACATAGCAGGATTAACCAGCTGTTAAAAAGAAGTAACATGAGGCATACTTAGATGACTGAGAAAAGCTTGGTAATTATGCTTCAGTTTATATTAGCTCCATCAAGCCTTTCTTCAGGTACATATAATCTACACAGAAGTAATGTGCCATTTTTATTTATCTCATTTATTATCAATGTCTGTCAGGGATCTAAAAAAAAAAAAGAACATGGAAGGAATACACAGAGTCACCGTACCAAAAAGAACTGGTCAATCTTCCTCCATTTCAGGTGGTGGTATACATTCAAGAACCAATCGTACTGAAGGAAGAAGTCGAAGCTGCACTGAAGGAATTGGCAAAGAACAGGCTCTAGGAATTGACGGCATACCCATTGAAATGTTTCAAGAAATGGATTCTCCACTGGAAGCACACACCCCATTACGCCAAGAGATATGGAAGACAGCCACCTGGCCAAATGACTGGAAGAGATCGATATTTGTACTAATTCCAAAGAAGGGTGATCTTACATAATATGGAAATTATTGAACAATATCACTAATATCACATGCAAGTAAAATCTTGCTGAAAATAAAATAATTGCAGCAGTTTAATGACAGAGAACTTCCAGAAATGCAAGCTGGATTCAGATGAGGATGCAGAATGAGGGATATCATTTCTGATGTTAGACAGATCTTGGTTAAAAGCAAATAATACTAGAAAGATGTTTATTTGTGTTTTACTGAGTAAGCAAAAGCATTTGATTGTGTGGATCATAACAAATTATGAATAACACTGAGAAGAATGGGAATTCCAGAACACTTGATAGTACTCACGAGGAACCTATACAGAGACTAGGAGGTTGTTGTTCCCAACACAACAAGGGGATACTGCTTGGCTTAAAATCAGGAAGGGAGTGCATCAGGGTTGTATCTTTTCACCATACTTATTTAATCTGTATGATGAGCAACTAATCTGAAAAGCTGGATTGTATAAAGAAGAATGTGGCATTAGGATTGGAGGAAGACTCATTAACAGCCTGAGATATGGACATGACTCCACTTTGCTTGCTCAATGTGAGGATGACTTAAGTACTTATTGATGAAGACTGAAGACTACAGTCTGCAGTATGGATTATACCTTAATATAAAGAAAACAAAATCCTCACAACTGGACCAATAAGCAGCATCATGATAAATGGAGAAAAGATTGAAGTTGTCAAGAATTTCATATTACTTGGTTCTACAATCAACACCAATGGAAGCAGCAGTCAACATACCAGATGATGTACTGCATTGGGCAAATCTGCTCCAAAAGACCTCTTTGAAGTGAAGAGCAAAGACGTCTCCTTGAAGACTAAGGTGTGCCTAACCCAAGCCATGGTATTTTTAATCACCTCATATGCATGTGAAAGCTGGACAACGTAAAGTTGATGCTTTTGAGTTGTCGTGTTGGAGAATACTAAGAGTACCATGGACTGCTGAAAGGACTAACAGATTTGTCCTGGAAGAAGTGCAGCTGTAATGCTCCTTGAAAGGGAGAACAGCCAGACTTCGTCTGACCTACTTTAGTCATACTGTCAGAATGGCCCATGCATGGTGAAGTGGAGGGTCAACGAAAAAGGGGAAGGTCCTCAACGAAATGGACAGACACAGTGGCTGCAACCACATGCTCAGGTATAGCAAGGATTGTGAGTCTGGCACAGGACTGGGCAGCTTTTCATTCTGTTGTACATCTGGTTACTATGAGTCAAAGACTACTCAATAGCACCTAACAACAACAGCAGGTTTAGGGTTACTATTTACAGTATTTTGTCTAGTTTGAGTAAAAATCCTTACCTAGTAAAATTTTTGCAGGTTCCTGGTTAAAAACAAATAAAAAAAGACAATTTTATCCCCATTGCTGCTTTCAAAAGTACGTAGGTTTTCTTGCTAGGGCTGAGTTTTCAGAATGTTCTGAACTTATTTTATATTGTTGTTGTTTAATGGTAACATCTCCTCACTTGAGAGTTTTGATGCCAATAGCAATGGATCACGGCTGTCCAAGTTGATGCTGTGTTCCCAAGTTTGAGTACAGTATCTGAATTATAAATGTGCTGAATAATAAGTAAGTATAAAGAAATTAATGAAATACATTAACTTACCAGTTATTTTCTGTGTAGATCCATTTAATGCTGTCATTCCATTAATTTCTCGAAATGTTACGAATTGCCCTGTCTCAAGTTTGTGAGGATGATTTTCAAGGCAAGTGACAATGCCAGGATTAGCCTAAAAATAAAAGAGCAATCTATTAAAAAACAAGTTGAGTATTCCGATATACTACAAATTCCAAATCTCACACAAAAAGGACAGTATGTTACCATAATTCCAAAACAACCAAAATTCCAAGCCATTATTCTCCTTAAAAGCAAGCCTTTAAAGCATTGTCACAAATTATCATCAACAAACTATAAATGATCAACATAAAAATATAATTTCTGTATTTGGGGTGGGCCATTTAAGGATTCCAAGTAGAAATTTAACATATTTCTAACTTGGAAGATCAAAGAAATTTAAGGAGAAATGATGAGATACAAAGCCAGGAAATTGGTATCTTACAGTTTTCCTATTACTATAAAGAAATACTTTACAGCACAGCTTATCAGGCTAAGAAAGGAACTGGCTTGTATCACCAAAGAGGATGGACAGGATGAGTCAAAGAACAGGAATTTCTTAGTTACACATAATCCTACATCACACTAAAGTGATAATTTATTCTACATATAATCTAATGAAATTAACATTCTCTCTCTCTCTTGCAATTTTGTAGGTTTTTAAATGTTCTTTTGATGCTTAATGATATGAATAAAAATATTAAAATTAATTCCACAAATACATAGATAAAAATAATGTGGGGTTCCCTAAATATCTCAAGAAATAAGAATATGATTCATAAAGTTCTAAGATTTTAATAAGGAGAAATAATTTACTGGTAAGTTATATAGGGATATTAATAATATTTTCTAATACATCATGAATAATCTCCTTACTTCCTGCACTATTCTATGAAGGAAAACACCAATGTAATACAATAACCCATATTATCTTTTGGAGCTTATTCTAAAAGTGTGGTATTTTGGGGAATAAAACTATAAACAACTAAAAAAGGTGAAGGGGTGGCTAAACATTAATATGCCCGAATGAATAACTGAGATAGAATAAAAAAGCAATCTGGGAGATGAAAAATACAAGGAATGATTTTGCAATTAACTTTTCTTATAAAAGAATGAGGAAGTACACATTATACTGGATTTTAAAAAAATAGTAAAAAGAAAAGCATAAAGACAGAAGTAGAAATACTAACAAGTACATTTGGCTTCTTCTGAACTGTAATATGATTCGACTACAAAGAGTAAAAATGAAATAAATCATTTAAGCTAACGAGAGAGTAGTAAAAAAGAAATCACACAAATTTTTCAATTCCTTTGTAGAGTAAAATGATATCAAAAGAATTTGGTTGGAAAACTCAAATTCTTTTGATTTGAAAGTTAATTCTTAAATTGTTTTCTCCCCTCTTCAAATAGTTTTAGATGTATAACAGATTAAAAAAGCTCTTATCTAACATGATTTAAGTGTGTTTTTTCCTGGAGTTAAAGGACTGGGCCAGGTAACCTACAATATATTTAATATATCCACGCTCTGACACAGTTAACAGCTAAGAAACTCAGAATCGCAAATTATGCTCCATAGGAACATGAAGTAGAAAAAAATTAAAATCTGTGAAAAATCCAAATGTTAATCTATCAAGTATTAAATGATGTTAGAGGAAATCCAAGATACTCTTAATTTTCTAACCTCAACCTTAGTTTTAATACAACGCAACTAGGAAATTAACAAAATATTCCCTCATCAATTCAAAACATTGTAAAACAAAAAAAGATTATATGCATATTAGAATATTTTGCTAACACCATCTTTAAGAAAACAGCAGTCACATCATTTTTTAAAAATATTTTTGTAAAATAACGATCATTAAGAAAACCGTACTTGCGTTATGTTTGAAATAAAAATTTCTTTTGGTTCTTCTCCTGTTGTATCTAAAACTTCAAATTCATCACCAAAATCACAAAACAACCGTGACCAAATTCCATGTACATCTGCACTGATGAACTGTGAAATGACAAAAACAAGTTCATTTACTTCCATATAGAAAGAAAAAAAAAAAACTAGTTCAAATATCTTAGGCCTTTTTGTGATAATTCATTTGTAATTAGTTATATCTTTTGGGATATAAAGTAAATCACAAATGAAGTAAGATATTTATCCACAAATTCATTTAAACCTCAAGAATTTTGGTACTTGGTACCTAGATATCCAGCATAACAAAATTAGATCTTCAGAAACAAGCAATATCACAGCATCAATTAGATATTCTGTGGTTTCTTTTTTCTTGTAATTTTGTTGTTGAGAATATATACAGCAACACAGTCATCAATTCAATTATTTTTACATATACAATTCTGTGATGGTGATTATATTCTTCAGGTTGCACAATCTATTTACCCCCCTTTTCTGAACTGTTCCTTTCCCCATTAACAAACTCACTGCCACCTAAGGTTCCTATCAGACCTTTTCAGTTTACTGTTGTCACTCTGATTCCAAATAGATAGTTCTTAAAAGAGCTTAATGCTCAAGGAAGACAGTCTTTACTAGGCAAGCTAAACTACTGTTTGGTTTTCAAGACAGTTTCAGGGGTTGTTTTTTGTTTAAGGTTTAAGGATTATCTCAGAGCAATAATTTCAGGGGTTCTAACATCTATGGCTCCAGAAAGTTTGGGGATCATGAGAATTTTAAATTCTGTTCTGCATTTCCCCCCTTTTGCTCAGGATCCTTCTACAGAATCTTTGATCAAAATGTTAATATTGGTAGCCAAGTATCATCAAGTTCTTCTAGTCTCATAGCTAAGGAAGGAATTGCTCATGAAGACAACTGGCCACACATTCCGTACCTTTCTCCTTTTCTAGACTCGCCTTTTTCCTCTGTTGCTCAATTCCTCATTTCTATTCTTCAATTGTTTTGTCTTGGACAGCACTTGCAAGTTTTTAAGACTCCAAGCACTATGCATCAAACTTTGTGGTAGAACAAAAGCACTAGACATATTAGGCCTATTAACTGGGATGTCTCATGAAATCATGACCCTAACCTTTCAACTCAAAGAATTAGATCCCATAAAATTTTTAGGTGTACATAAGCAGCCTCAGCAGCTACTCTTTGTTCTGTTATTATTATTATTTTTTTGATCATCATACAACTTTTGTTAATTCAACTTTTTTGAGAGCAATTACAATAGTTACCTGTGCAACTCTACCCTTTAATCAGATTTAATTTTTAATCAGATTTTCTATTACTGTTAGCCTCCACTTTCCCATTCTCTCCTGCACCTGGTAACCCCTAAACATTTTATGATTTTTAGTTACAAAAATTTCTGCCTAGCCCTAAAATTCAAGTAAAATATGTAAGAAACAGGTATTTTGGTTTAATAGTGTAGCAGTGAATTCTTACTTGTTGTAGTAAAGAAGAATGTAGTATCTATTTATTAAAAATAGTAGAATAAATGGAAAACAGAACACAGACAAAAGCTGAGTGGTGTTAAAAGGAAAAAGAGCTGAGGAATTGACACACGGGAAAACTGAGGTTCAAAAAGTTGCCATAGCTAGTCAGAGTATCTTGACTAGACGGCAAATTTGAAAATTTTTTAATTGTGAACTTTTCAAGGTGGTAGTTAAAAATAAAGTGTAATACATGACATCTTTGGTATAAATCAAGTTTCAGTAAACATCTAGGAGAAAGTATGCTATAATGAAAATAACATGTATTGGAATAAATACATAAATAAAACCATAATTGGGTTAAAATTCAATTTCTTCCTAATGTGGTATTTAATTTACCATTCCACAACAAAAATAAATAAGTAAGCATGATGTGTTTGAGAACAGCAAGAGGAAGCAGTATCATAATGTAGTTAGGCAAACTGGAGTTAGAAAACCGAAAGGGAAGGACATGCTCAGCATATCTCAAACTGAAAGATCTGAAGAAGAATTCAAGCCTCGAATTGCAATACTGAAGGATTCTATGGACAAAATACTGAATGATGCAGGAAGCATCAAAAGAAAATGGAAGGAATACAGACACTGTACAAAAAAAAAACTGGCTGATGTTCACCTATTTCAGTAGGTGGCATGAGATCAAGAACCAAGGGTATTGAAGG
>NW_006921685.1:2832569-2847646 GCF_000298275.1 Orycteropus afer afer
TACAGACACTGTACAAAAAAAAAACTGGCTGATGTTCACCTATTTCAGTAGGTGGCATGAGATCAAGAACCAAGGGTATTGAAGGAAGTAGTTAAAGCTGCACAGAAGGAACTGGCAAAAAATATGGCTTCAGAAATTGATGGAATACCCATTGAAATGTTTGAACAAATGGATGCCACACTGGAAGTACTTACTTGTCTATGCCAAGAAATTTGGAAGACAGCTACCTAGCCAATTGACTAGAAGAGATCTATATTTGTACCCATTTCAAAGAAAAGTGATCCCACAGAATGTGGAAATTATTGAGCAGTATCAATAACAACACACACAAGTAAAATTCTGCTGAAGATAATTAAAAAACGGTTGCAGCAGTATAATGATAGGGAACTTCCACAAATGTAAACTGGATTCAGAAGAGGACATGGAACAAGGGATAGCATTGCTGATGTCAGCTGGATCTTGGCTGAAAGCAAAGAATACCAGAAAGATGTTTACTTGTGTTTTACAGACTGTGCAAAAGCCTTTTGACTGTGTGGATCATACCAAATTAAGGATAACACTGAGAAGATTGGGAATTCTGAAACACTTAAATTGTGCTCATGAGGAACCTGCACATACACCAAGAAGCTGTCATTCAAACAGACAAGAAGATCCTGCATGGTTTAAAATCAGGAAGGGTGTGTGTCAGGGTTATATAGTGCCTAAGGCACTTGACTGCTAAACAGAAGGCTGGCGGTTCAAACCTACCAGCCACTCCTTGGAAGGAAGATGGGGCAATCTACTTCCATAGTGATACTGCCTGGGAAACCCAAGGAGGGGTCGCGATGAGTCAGGTCCAACTTGATGGCACATAACAACAACAACAACAACAACATTCAATTTGAATGCTGAGGAAATAATCTGAGAAGCTAGACTATGTGAAGAAGAATGCAGCATCAGGATCGGAGGAAGACTCATTCCTGCAATATGCAGACAACACAACCTTGCTTGCTGAAAGTAAAGATGACTTGAAGCACTTACTGATGAAGATTAAAGACTACAGTCTGCAGTGTTGATCACACCTCAATATAAAGAAAATGCAAACCCTCACAACTGGACCAATAAGCAGCATCATGATAAATGCAGAAAAGACTGAAGCTGTCAAAGATTTCACAACTTGGATCCATAACCAACATCCATGGAAGCAGCAGTCAAGAAATAAACTGTCATACTGCACTGAGCAAATGTGCTGCAAAAGACCTCTTTAAAGTGCTGAAGCAAAGATGCCTCTTTGAAGACTAAGATGAACCTAACCCAAGCCATGGTATTTTCAATAGCCTCACATGCATGTGAAAGCTGGACAATAAATAAGCAAGACCAAAGTATCTTTTTGCTATACTTATACAATTTGTATGCTGAGCAAATAATCTGAGAAGCTTGACTGTATGAAAAAGAATGCAGCATAAGGTTTGGATGAAGACTCATTAACAACCGACTATATGTTGACAACACAACCTTGCTTGTTGAAAGTGAAGACTTGCTGCACTAACAGATGAAGATCAAAGACCTTCAGTACAGATTACATCTCAATATAAAGAAAACAAAAACCCTCACAACTAGATCAACAGGCAACATCATGATAAATGGGGAAAAGATTGAAGTTCTTAAGGATTTTATTTTACTTGGATCCACAATCAATGCCCATGGAAGCAGCAGTCAAGAAATCAAACAATGTATTGTGTTGGGCAAATCTGTTGCTAAAGACCTCTTTAAAGTGTTAAACAGGAAAGTCACTTTGAAGACTAAGTAAGGTACACCTAACTTAAGCCATGGTATTTTCAATTGTCTCACAGGCATGCAAAAGCTGGACAATGAACAAGGAAGACTGAAGAAGAATTGATGCCTCTGAATTATGGTGTTGGTAAAGAATATTGAATATACCAAGGATGGGCAGAAGAACAAACAAATATGTCCTGTATGGAAGTATAGCTGGAATGCTCCTTAGAAGCAAGGAAGGCGAGATTTTGCCTCTTTTACTTCAGTTATGTTGTCAGGAGGGACTAGTTCCCGAAGAAGGAAATCATGCTTAGTAAAGGAGACTGTTGTAAAGGTGATGGTCAGAGAAAAAGAGGCAGGCCCTCAATGAGATGAATTGTCACAGTGTCTGTTAACAATGGGCTACCACGATTATGAAGATGGTGCAGGACTAGGCAGCATTTTTTCTATTATACACAGAGTCACTATGAGTTGGAACTGAGTTGGTGCATTTTCAGTTTCTTAATATTGTCCTTCGATGCAGAATTGTTTTTCAATTTTGATGAAGGTCAGTTTATGCTTTGTCTTGTTATTCATGCTTTTGGTATTTTGTCTAAGAACTCATTACTTAAAAAAAAAAGATGGTGAAGCTTTACACTTAGGTTTTCTTCTGGGAGTTTTACAGTTTTCAGCTCTTATATTTAGGTCATTGTTGCATTTTGAGTTAATTTTTGCATACAGTGTGAGGCAATAGTCCAACTGCACTCTTTTGCATACCAAGATCCAGTTATTGAAGAGTGTTAGGAGGACAGCCTGCTGAAGCCCCTCCAACCTTCACCTGACGCCTAATCTGGAGACCTGTGCCCAGAATATCCTCTCATAATGCAAGTTAAGAATTTAGCCTCCCACTATCCTGTTTTTTAATTCCTTATCAGGGTAACTCCTTCCCTGTTAAAGGTTTATTAAGTACCACTTTGTTCTGCTTACATGTATCATCAAATGGCAACAGCCAACCCTATTGTATCTGTTCTCAGTGGAGGGGGTATAGGGTCTTTCAAGTGCAAAATGTTGGCTGTGGGAAGAGACCTTCTGGCTAAGAATGAGGGAGGCAATATTCAATACTGAAGCTGTCACTTGCTCTCTTTCTTCTGTATGTGAGTAAAGCAATATTCTGTGCGATGGATGGTGATTTCAGACCTTGGTTTGAAAGTTTGACATAGTGAGAAGAAAGGCTAACAAGTACATCATCGCATGGTGGAGGTGCAGGGGCTCATCCATCCAACCAACTCAGGATGGTGCTGGCTCTCTGGGAGATAATGGACTGATAAGAGAACTGGCTTTCCTCTGGCCACATGGGGATAAGTAGAAGGTAGCTATCTCCTTTTTCAGCAGGGATAAGATGTTTTAAGGGGAGAAAGCAGAGAAGGAGTGGATCCTAAGAACAGGCTAGCTATACCCTGACTTCTGGCTGCTCTCACCTGGCTCCTGGCTGCTCATGTATTCCTGTCCATCACCTCCTCCCACAGTATCTCAGGGGTTCCAGAAGATGCTCAAAAGGAATTTGAAGGCCTTGTGAAAGGAGCTTTGTTCAGTGTGGGCTACTTGCACATTCTAAATGGGACCTGTTTTCACACACTGTGTAACTCACCATAAAAACCAAAATTAAACTCCTGCTGTCAAATCAATTCTGACTCACAGTGACCCCCTTTGGGTTTCTGAGGTGGTAAATCTTTATGGAAGTAGATTGTCTGGTCTTCCTTCGGTGGAGTGGCTGGTGAATTTGAACCACCAACCGATTAGCAGTCAAGTGTCTTAGGCACTATGCCACCAGAGCTCCTTAGTGGAACTATTAAAACAAGGTCTTTATTTGAGAGCTGTAGGACAGTTGAAGGACAGATATGGGCAG
The DNA here is from genome assembly GCF_000298275.1 of Orycteropus afer afer. Classification (NCBI taxonomy): domain Eukaryota; kingdom Metazoa; phylum Chordata; class Mammalia; order Tubulidentata; family Orycteropodidae; genus Orycteropus; species Orycteropus afer. Next base: position 2,836,210 of record NW_006921685.1, read on the forward strand.
AAGCTGAAGTAGTCTAATACAGGCTGGGTGGTGCATTTGTTTCAAGAGAGATACCTCTAACTGAATGCACAGTCTAGGGAAGCTCACCACTGACTCCTTGTTACAATGTGCTTTCATTCGGATTAAACAGGAACATCAGACAGAAACACAAGACCAATGGTACTTTTGGTTTGGATTGCTAGAAGCCTAGAACAGTATTCTCAGCTACTGGGGATTTCTCCAAAAGTAAAATCCCCTGGAAAACTGACTATGAAGCCATCAACAGGACTTTGGAAAAAGGCCACTGACATCGGGCTTTAGGACCCTACTCCTGAAACTGACATGGATGATACTGTTCTGTCTCAGACGACAAAGGAGCCTTTCAGGCACCAGGGCCCTCCTTAATGGAAAATATTCCTGTCCTTGTTGTCTTCTGGTAAGATGATAGGAGAGGCAGTGAAGAAAGTCCACCACAATATTCTGCTTTTCTGGGGTGGAAATGACAAGGTGGTGTTAGCCATTTCTACCGACAGAGGCCCATGCAGACCGAAACTCACAAATAAGAATCTTCACCAGAATGGTCAAAAGGGAAAGGAAAGCATGAGACCAACCGACAAAGCAATGTAATTCTGGTTGCTGAAATGAAAGAGAAGGTAGAAATCGATGGAATAACCACATCCATCAAACCCTGTTGAGTGGAAGGAAGTCCCTCCTTTAAGTTAGGGATGAAATCTCTGATCCAAGTCATAAAAGAACAAGAAAAAGAGGGCTCACAGGGCTGGGGGAATTTAGAATTCCATACAGTAGTTCTGTGTCCCTAGGTACAATCCAGGGAAGGGAGATGTATGGGTTACTAAGGCTTCTCTGTGTTCCAATCAGGACAATACAGAAGACAATTCTGATCATATGCTCGGTGAATCAGACAATAAGGATGATCTCTCTCACTTTCCCCATAAACTTACCCCCTGTAAAAAGAATAATTAGGGTAGGGCCAAGGTCTTTAGGTCCCCTGCAGGCTTTTTGGTTCTATGTCCCTTATAAAGGTGAATGAGGAATCAGGAGGAATTCAGATACTTATGTGACTACTAGATACTGGGGCCCAAGTGACCATCATATTGGGCACTTGTTATGGCAAGGGGAAGCTGGTGGCACTGAAAGGTTTTGGAGCAGGTGTGCTGACCCATGGCAGGGAAGTGTGCATGTGCTTGTGGGTTGGGTCTTTTGGTACACCAGTGATCATGGTTCCTACCACTGAGTAAATCACAGGTATTGACATTTTAGCTGCTTATGGCACAGAACATCACTGCTATCTGCGAGGAATATGCCCCCTCAGAGCAAAGAATCAGAGCCATAACAGTAGAGCATACCCACTTCCATCAACCAAACAAGTTACCTAAGCTCTGTCAGGTTATTCAACAGAAGTAGTATCACATTTCAGGCAGAGAAAAGGACTGATTCAGAACTTGCTACAAAGAGGGTGCTGTGTACCACTCTATCATAAACTTACACCAGTAAGTTTAACAGCGCAGTGTGGCCTGTAAAAAAGGCCTTGGGAGCTCAGAGGCTGACAGTGGAGTACTGCAGACTTAATGCTGAGATACCACCCTTAGCCCCTGGAAGTGCCAGACATTACTGTGGTCACCAAGATGATATGAGCCCATATAGGAGACTAAACCAAAACTCACTGCTATTGAGTTGATTCCGACTCACAGTGACTGTGGTAGTTACAGTGTGTGTCAACATGGCTGGGCCATGACTTTGAGTAGCTTGGCAACTGAATGCAGTTATTCCCTGTGATAAGATCAGATGTGGTGTAATCAATTCCATGGTGGATAAGCAAGCAGCTAATTGTTGCCTTCAGAGCGTGGCCTGCTTCCAGTATATGTGGGGAAGTTTTGAGGAAGGACTCTAGCTTTTTGGCATATCTGGATCTTGCATTTGGCCAACTGTTCACCTTTAGTTTCTGGACTTGAACCAGTGGACTGCCGTGTTGTGCTGATCTTGGGATTGTTTCTGGAATTGAATTAGTGTCCTGCTGTGTTGCCTACCAATCTTAGGACTGTGCCATTTTACCTGCTGACCTTGGGTTTGTCAGCCTCAGCAACCAAAAGATGCCTGAGTTAGGAGATGCCTCCAGGTCCAGTGAGTCTGAAACAAACGGCAGAGTTGAAGCCCAAGGTCAAGGGCTTGCCCAGACTCTAGAGCTGGCACTCTGAATTTGGACTTCTAGTATCTAAATTGTTAAGAGGATAAAATCCACTTGTATTTCTATTATAGCAGCACTAGAGAGCCAAGACAGAGACCCTTTAGCAGAGAGTAGAAATGTCCCATAAGGTTTCCAAGGCTGTAAATCTTTACGGAAGCTTTCTCCTGCTGAGTGGCTGGTGGGTTTGAATCTCTAACCTTCTGGTTAGCAGCCAAATGCTTTAACCACTACAACATCAGGTGTCCCCTTCACAGGAGACTAGTATACTACTGCTATTGATTTGGTTAGTGCATTTTTCTCCATCCCTTTGTGGGATGATCGGGACCAATTTGTGTTCACATGGAATGGCTAATGGTATACCTTTATTGTACTTTTAGGGGGATATCTTCATGTCACCAGTGAGTATGTCTAGACATGCAGTAAGCCCAATTACCCCGAGAAACACTTGTCATCCATTATATTGATGACATCTTTATCGTAGGCCTGACTAAGGAACAAGTTGAACAGGCCTTTCAAAAGGTCATGGACATTATGACAAATGGACATGTAGACTACCTGAAGCAGCAACTAGGTACACCCACCTTAAATGACAGCTTTTAATCTACTATTGGGCTTCAATGGAAACTGAACATTTGACCAGTGAAGCTTCTTATATGACTTTGTAAGATCAGAGCTGACCATCTTTATGTGGGTACTTGCTAATCTCACTAATAAAATAGACCAAGTTAATTGCTGACTGGAAATGGTACATTTAGAAGCAAACCTAGGAGGGACACCAGGGAGTTGGTTCCATGAATAATTAACTGCCTTATCTGAGGGAGTTGATGACCTACAGGGGACTAAGTGGCTCAGGGGAGAACTGTTTCTGAGATGTTCCACTTGATAGCATGGCTTGGTTCATAGATAGATCTGCAAAACTCAAAACTGACAGTGTCCACTGGGCTGCTGCAGCCATCTGTCCTAAGGATGGCTATATTCTGACTGAGACTGAAGAGGGACATTCTGCTCAATGGGCTGAACTATGTCACTGAGCACAGTCATGAATGCTATGTAGGACACTCCGACCACAACTTCCTTTTGTATCTTTACAGACTCATGGACTGTTGCAAATGGTCTGCTCATATAGTCTGATGCTGGCAAGACTAATTCATGAAATATCAAGGACTCCCCTGTATGGAGGCAAAGTCTGTGGTAGCTGCTTGCAAGCCTGGGAAGGGAACATTTTCATCATTCATATTGAAGTCCATGGCAAAGGACCATTTGAAACAGAACATAAATAGAATTCCCCTGCTAATTAAGCTTGTATCTAGCAAGCTGCCACAACTGTCTTTTGGGCCTATCACCAGACAGAACGTGGAATCTCAAACCAGATGCAAGACTGAATCAGTTCATAAAAAAGAGATTGAAACCAGAGATACCATACAGTCCAGTGACTCCTGTCAGCAAGTGTAGCTGTGTAATGTAAAGAACTGGGTCACATTACCTGAGGAATCAGATCTTCAAGAGAATGGCAGATTGACCACGTTGGATCTCTAGTTCCTAGATATGGATTTTAGTGGTGCTTTATCACTGTAGAAAGGAGCCCTGGTGGTTTAGTAGTTAAGTGCTTGGCTGCTAACCAAGAGCTCAGTGGTTTGAACTAACAGCTGCTATGTGGAAGAAAGAAGTAGTAGTCTGCTTGTGTAAAGATTTCATAGGACTGGAAACCCTACAGGGCGATTTTTAAGAAGTTCATTGGTTCATTTAACAAATATTCACTGAGTACCTACTATGTAGTAGACACAGCTATAGTCACTAGGAATGTATTAGTGAACAGAATAGATAGCCTCATGAAAATTACCTTCTAACAGCCAAGATGTACAATAAACAAATACATGATGTTTTCAAATAGACAATACCAATCTCTGTGCATCATGTAGTTGATGATACTATCATTGCAGCCTCGGAGAAACACTTCCCCATACATTCAAATAACTAAGAAGACTTCAACCAGCTCAAGGTACTTCATTTACAGCACAACTAACCCAGCAATGAGTGCATTTCAATAGCAAAAGATGGGCCTTCCAGGCTCCCTATAACTCTCAGGCAAACAAGGCAACAGAATGCTGGAAAATGGACTACTCAAGCAACAATTATGCAAAGACTACCAAAAAAGACAACTCGCTGGATGGTATTCCTCTCACAAAGGCCATTTGTGACATCAAACACCTCAGTCTGGCAAAAGTGAAATACAGCACTGCAATATTTGCTGGGAAATATTGAGCTTGGAGGGAGTGGAGGACCAGGTAGTTACCTGATTAGGCTATGCCTGAGAAATCCCAATCTTAGTACATACCCAATTGTTCTTTATTTTTCTCACTGGAACACATTTTCTGAGAGTGGTTTATAGTCTCACTGTAGTGTTCTCAGCAATGGGAGCTCCATAGTCAAATTTGGAGGTGATATCACCCTCAGGCTCCCACCTCTTTCCTGTGAGACCCCACGGAAAAGGGAGAAGGTTGACAAATGCCAAGGCCTATAGTTGCTTTGGTCAACCTCAACCCCTGACCCCCTGGCATGGGTAGGTAGTATCAGGCTATGTAAGTCTGTTTAAGATATGACTTCTCTCTGAGTTGAATGACTAGGGCCAAAAAGTCTGGGTCAAACAAGAGAAATGTATCTCATTAGTTAGAGATCTAGTCAAATGTCATCTCCTAAGTAGGGACTTCCCTGACCTTCCACTCTAAAAGAATTAGTGCTGGCCTCCCTACGTTATCCAGATATGATGCTACACTTTTATTCTGCACTTTTTTTTTCTTCATAGGACTTAAACTATATGAAAACAACATGCATTTATTCACTTATTTATTGCACACCTTTGCTATTAGAAAGTAATTTTCATGAGGATGGGGTTATTTGTTTGTTCTGTGCACTAATGCATTCCTAGTGATTAGAACAGTGTCTACTCAATGAATGTTTGTTAAATGAACAAATGAACCTTTGGAAAATCATTATCAGGCCATGTTTAAAGTTAGATGATAAATTCAGTGTTAACCACTTTCCATTCCAAACTTTAATTCTTCCTAACTTTTGACAATCTGCCTATAAACTAAATTTAGATTTGTTTTTAAAAGACAGAAAATAAATATGATACCAAAATCAAAGAGAAAAGTACTATAGGGATTGTACTTACGTAGAAGGGGCTTCTTATATAACCCACTGAATAGCTACAGGTTTGGGTAGTGAAACTGTCCTTGTTCTTTTGCTTAACTACAAGTCATTATTAAACAATACCTTTACCTTAATTGGAGGGCAATGAGAACGGCAAAAGTCATTAATCTTCTTCTGCAATGGAAGTTTGATCTCAGTCAACACTACACACTGTTGAGAAGAATGTAAGAAATTAAAGAAAATTTGTAATTACTTAGGTAAGAAAAAGCATCCAAATCAGAAGTATATAAGTATGCATTATGTTAAAATACATTGTTTTACCTGTTTTTTAAAAAAATTCTGTTGTATTCCATTCTAAGATTAATATTTCAGAAGTACAGAATAGCAAAATCAAATGCACAGGGGAAAAACATACTATATTAAATTGTCATTACAGACTTCATAAACAGAAACAAATCTTACTATCTTATATGATATTTATATATTTCAATGTATTGGGGATTTTTTCCTTAAAATCAGTTACTGCAATGGGAATACTAACCTAGATCTCAGATTATTTTCATGCTAGTTTTAAAGGTTATCACTAATCTGTCAGTCTGTTGTACTGTGTGGCTTGCATGCTGCTGTGATTTTGGAAGGTATACCAGCAGTATGTCAAAACTCAGAGTCACCCCAAGGTAGAGTCAGTGGACCTTTCAGACTAAGACAGACTAGGGAAAAGAACATGGTGGCCTACTTCTGAAAAACCTGGTCACTGAAAACCTCATGAATAGCAGAAGAACAGTATCTGATACAGTGCTGGAAGATGAGCCATTTAGGTTGGAAGGTCCTCAAAATACAACTGAGGAAGAGCTACCTCCTCAAAGTAAAGTGACATGGATGGAGCAAAGCTTTTGGAAACTTCATTTATGATGTGGTATGACTCAAAATAAGAAGAAACAGCTGCAAACATCCATTAATAATTGGAACCTGGGATGCATGAAATAAGAATCTAGGAAAACCGAAAGTCATCAAAATGAAATAGAACACATAAAGATTGAGATCCTAGGCATTAATGAGCTGAAATCAACTGGTACTGGTCATTTTTAAGACAATCATATGGTTTACTATGCCATCAATGAAAACTGAAGAGGAATGGTGTCATATTCATCATCAAAAAGAACATTAAGTACAATGCTGACACTGATAGGATAATATCCCTACTCATTATAAGGAAGACCAGTTAATTTAACTATTATCCAAATTTACACACCAATCACTAATGTCAAATATGAAGAAACTGAACATTTTTACCAACTTACGTAGTCTGAAATTGATCAAATATACAATCAAGATGCACTGATAATCACTGATGAGTAGGAGCTCTGTTGGCATAGTGCTTAAGACATTTGACTGCTAACCAGAAGGCTAGTGGTTCAAACCCACCAGCCACTCCTTGGAAGGAAGACTGGGCAATCTACTTTTGTAGTGATACTGCCTTGGAAACCCAAGGCAGGGCCGCTATGAGTTGGATCTGACTTGATGGCAGTGAGTGGAGGATGAAAAACAATGTAAATAAAGAAGAAGGATCTGAGGTTGGAAAATATGGTCTTAGTGATTAAAAAAAAAAAAAAAAGGCACCAGAAATTGCATGACAGCATTTTGCAAGACCAATGACTTATTCATTGCAAATCCTTTTTTTCAACGACATAAACAGCAACTAGATACCTGGACCTTGCCAGATAGAATACACAAGAATCAAAACAACTGTATCTGTCAAAAGAGACTATGGAGAAGCTCAATATCATCAGTCAAAATAAGACCAGAAGCGACTGTAGGACAGACCATCAATTGCTCATATGGAAGTTCAAGATGAAGCAGGAGAAATTTAAAACAAGACCACGAAAGCCAAAGTATGGTCTCGAGTATATCCCACCTGAATTTAGTGACCAGCTCAGCAACAGATTAGACACAGTAAACACTAATAACTGAAGACCAGACAAACCGTGGGATGACATCCAGGACATCATACAAGAAGAAAACAAAAGATGATTAAAAAGAGAGGAAAGAAGATCAAGATGGATGTCAAATGGTACTCTTAATTGTTCTAAAATACAGACTGAAAAAAAAAACTCCCCAAACCAAACCCACTGCCATCAAGTTGATCCTGACTCACAGCAATACCCACTGGGTTTCTGAAGCAGTAAATCTTTATGGAAGTAGATTGCCCCGTCTTCCTTCTGCAGGGTGGCTGATGGGTTTGAACTGCCAACCTTCTGGTTAGCAGTCAAATGCCTTAGGCAGGCATCACCAGAGCTCTGCAAATATAGACTAACTAATGCAAAAGGAAGACATGATAAAGTAAAAGAGCTGAACAGATTTCAAAGAGTCACTCAAGAAGACAAAGTAAAGTATCATAATGAAATGTGAAAAGAATTGGAGTTAACCAGTTTAAGCCTTGAGTTACAGTATTAAAGGATTCTAGGGACAAAATATTGAATGACACAGAAAGCATCAAAAGAAGATGGAAGGAATGCACAGAGGCACTGCACCAAAAACAACTTGTCTACATTCAGCCATTTTAGGAGGTAGCATAAGATCAAGTACCGATGGTATTGAGGAAAAAGTCCAGCTCCACAGAAGGCAATGACAAAAAACAAGCTTCAGGAATTTACAAAATACCAATTGAAATGTTTCAACAAATGGATACTGCACTGGAGGTGCTCATCTGTCTGTGCCAAGAAATTTGGAAGACAGCAATCTGGCAAACAGACTGGTAGAGATCCATATTTGTGCCCATTCCAAAGAAAGGTGATTTACTAGAATGTAGAAATTATTGAACAGCAGTATTAATATCACCTGCAACTAAAGTTTTGCTGAAAATAACTCAAAAATAGTTGTAGCATTACATCAATAGGAAACTGCTAGAAATTCAAGCCAGATTCAGAAGAGGACATGGAACACCTAATTGTTGTTGTTGTATGTGCCATCAAGTCGGACCAGACTCATACCGACCCCTCCTTGAGTTTCCGAGGCAGTATCACTATGGAAGTAGATTGCCCCATCTTCCTTCCGAGGAGTGGCTGGTGGGTTTGAACCGCCAGCCTCCTGGTTAGCAGTCAACCACTACGCTACCAGAGAACACATAATACCATTCCTGAAATCAGATAGATCTTGGCTGAAAGCAGAGAATACCAAAAAGTGTTTTATTGACTATGCAAATGCATTTGAGTGTGTGGATGACAACAAATTATGGATAACATTGAGAAAAATGAGAATTCCAGAACACTTAATTATGCTCATGAGGAACCTGTACATAGACCAAGAGGTTGTTGTTTGAACAGAACAAGGGATCCTAAATGATTTAAAATCAGGAAGGGCACGTGTCAGGGTTGTATCCTTTCACCATACTTAATTCAATCTGTATGCTGAGCAAATAATCCGAGAAGCTGGATTATATGAAGAATGCTCATTAACAACAAGTAATATGCAGATGATACAACCTTGCTTGCCGAAAGTGAACACGACTTGAAACACTTACTGATGAAGATCAAAGATGATATTCTTCATAATACATTATACCTGAACATAAAGAAAATGAAAATTTGTACAACTGGACAAATAAGCAACATCACTATAAATGGAGAAAAGACTGAAGTTGTCACTGACATTTTACCTGGATAAACAATTAACATCAATGGAAGCAACAGTTAAGAAATCAGACATTGTATCACACTGGACAAATCTTCAAGACCTCTTTAAAGTGTTAAAGAACATAGAAGAAACTTTGAATACTAAGATGCACCTGAGGCAAGCCATGTAGTTTCAACTGCCTCATCCATATGTGAAAGATGAACAATGGAAAAGAAGACCAAAGAAGAGTTGATGCCTCTGGTTTATAGTGTAGATGAATACTGGAAATATCATGGACTGCCAGAAGAATGAACAAATTTGTCCTGAAATAAGGGGAATGCTCCTTAGAAGTGAGAATGGCCATGACTTTGGTCATGTTGTGAAAAGGGACTAGTCCCTGGAGAAGGACATCATGCTTGATAAAGTGTGGGGTTAGAGAAAAATGGGAAGACCCTCAATGAGACAGACTGACACAGTGGCTGTTAACTCTGGGCTGAAGTATAGCAAGGATTCTGAGGATAGCACAGGACTGGGCAGTGTTTCATTCTATTGTACATAGGGTTGCTATGAGTCAGAGCCAACTCGATGGCATCTAACAACATACATCCTCCTGGATCAAACTGTACTGCAGCTCTTGGGAGTTGCTGGGACTTAAGTCTAGTTATAGATCTTGAAGCAAAAATGGGTAATGTGGTGAGTCCTGGAGACTCCTAAGGAATCTGCATCAGGTGGTGCCCCAGGTGCTATCTTAGACAAAGACTCTTCAGGCACAGCTGGGTTAATCTTATTAGGCAAGAATGGAAGGGATAATCATTTTACTGGGGAGGGTGATGTGATAGTTAAGGTTGTGTGTCAACTTGGCTAGACCACGGTTCTAAGTTGTTTAAGCAGCTGTGATATAGTTATCCCCATGAGCTCTGATGTAATAGAATCATTTCCATGATGAGATGTTTTATGAATAGGCAATCAGTTGATGGTGAGTTTCCTCAGCAGGGTGTGGTGTATCTCTCTCTATTGTTTTTGTTAGGTGCTGTCAAGCTGTCTTTGACTCATAGCGACCCTATGCACAGCAGAACGAAATACCACTCAGTCCTGAGCCAGCTCCATCATTCTTGCTATATTTGAGCCCATCACCGCTGCCACCATGTCAATCCATCTCGTCGAGGGCCTTCCCCTCTTTCATCGACCCTCCACCTTACCAAGCATGACATCCTTCTCCAGGGAATGGTCCCTTCTGACAACATGACCGAAGTATGTGAGACAAAGTCTTCTTATTCATTGTCTTCCTTATTCATTGTCCAGCTCTCACATGCATATGAGGTGACTGAAAATCAGGCACACCTTAGTCCACAAAGAGACATCTTTGTTCTTCAGCACTTGGAAGAGGTCCTTATATCTCTTTCTACATGTATATATATGTGGACAGACATATACATATATACATGTATACATATATACAGGAGTTTTGGTGAAGTAGTGCCTAAGGCATTTGACTGCTAATCAGAAGGCTGGCGGTTCAAACCCACCAGCCACTCCTTGGAAGAAAGGTTGGGCAATCTACTTCCCCAGTGATACCACTTTGGAAACCCAAGGAGGGGTCGCTATGAGTTGGATCTTACTCAATCATGGTGAGGTTTGTTTTTTTTTAATACCTATATACAGAGAGAGATGTCTTGGGAAAATTCTCTGGCTTTCTGCTGGATCTGGATCCTGCATCTTGCTAATCATCATCCATTTTTTAAGAGGTGAACCACTGGTCTGCTGTATTACCTGCTGATCTTCAGACTGTTGCCTTCGTAGCCTGTGAGCCAACAATCTGTTATTTTACCTGCCAATCTTGGATTTATCATCTGCCGAAGCCAGCAACCTATTTTACTGCCTGCTGATCTTGAGCTTGTCAGCCCCTGCAGCTGCATGAGTATGAACTTGGGGTCTGCCAACCGCTACAACTGTGTGAGCCACTTCTCTGAGATAAATGTCTCTCTCTCCATATATATATAAGTTTTACTGGTTTTCCTTCTCTAGAGACCTGTACCTAAGACAGGTGGTTTAGCAAAGGAGGAATCTCTTCAGATGGGAGTAAGAGCGGCTTCTTTTGGCAGGAGTGATTCAACGGAATTTAGGAGCTTGATGTCCTCAACTTCCTCATTATGTGCCCATATGTCCCAATCCCAAGATTAAGGATTCCACTTCTTCCCCATCAATGCCATCATTTTAACTTCAGACACCATTAAAGGTTGGGAACTCAACTGGCATTCTAATTCAGACATTCTTACAATAAGACTTTGAGTTTGGTTTTCAGCAGTATTAGCTCTGTTACTGTTAAGAACTAAGGCTCTCTTTCAGGGCACAAGTGGCAACTTTCAGGTCTTGTATGTGACATTTGAGATATGACTATGCGGTGTAGTAAATTACTTAGTGTGGCTTTTCTACCCATAAGTCTTTGTAAACTCCAAGGTGGGAATTGCTATTAGCAACTGAGGAGATCCT
>NW_006921685.1:2848151-2851838 GCF_000298275.1 Orycteropus afer afer
CTTGCAGTAATAGGTCTTGGGTTACTGCTGGTAATCCTGCCTTCCCCTTGTAGGGTTAGAGGAGGTCAGAACATGTGGCCTCCTTGTCGTTTTTGCAGACTATGAGCTCTGAGATCACCCCTTTCTTTCACTATTTTGTCTACCAAAAACAGGTCCAACTAACCAGCTTCCTTATACTTCTCATTCTGATAAAATTGGAAAAATATCAAATATGCAATCACCCAGAGCCTTGTCTCTCACAAATACCTGACCCAGTGGTGGTGATATTTTGTAGTAGTTCTGTTGTCCTGATGCCATGGATTAGCAGTGCCCTTTACTATCAGAAGCAGAGTCACTTGTGTCTATAAAACTAGCTGGACTCAAGAACCTATTTAGAAAACTCATCCTTACAATGTTGTTTCTCTAGAATCATTCTCAGTATCGAATGTCTTAGGCTGGGTTCTCTACAGAAGCCGAATGAGTAAAGCATATATATATATGTATACACATATATATATGCATATACATATAGTGAGACCAAGAGATCGAGAGAGAGAGAATGTACAAGAGTGTGCAAGCATGAGATTTAGATTTATCTTAAAGAAATGGCTCATGCAGTTGTGAAAGTTGGCAAGTCCCAAATCCAAGAGTCAAGCATCATGCTGGAGGCTACTCCTGACTCAAATGGTCGTACAGGTTGATGAACCCACAATCAACAGGTTAGACAGCAGAATGCTCGCTCACAGGGCTGTGGTTACTGGTGAATTCCAAAATCTGTAGGCAGGTGGCAGCTGCAGGCTCACAACCCAAGAACCAGAGGTCATATGATGATGAGTCAGATGTAGGTTAGACAGCAAATGAGTTAGCTTTGTCAGAACATCCATATATATTGAATGCAGGCCATACTCCAAGGAAACTCCTCTTACAACTGATGGGTTGATCACATGAGATCACATCACAGAGTGATTACATTTTATTACATCATGGAAAGGCAATCAGCCCAGTGTTTGCCAAATGAGAATCATAACCTAATGAAGACGACATATAACATCAATCATCACAATAAAGTTCATAGAGGTCAAACTATCTTAAGGTCATCTGTCTATCAAGTGGCAAAAGACTCAATCCAGAACTTTCCTCCAATGCTGGTATCCATAAATTACTTAACTTAGTTTTACTATGTGTTCAGATGTTTAGTTTATTTATCTAGCTAAGAATATTGTGCTTTCTGTAGCGATATACTCCTTCATGGGTCTCTTGTGGTTCTGCCTGAGAAACTGGGTATAACAGACACTCAAAGCCCTGATCACTCTTTACTTGGGTCATTTTTCAGGGTTGTATTTGCGGAGCACAAATATGAGGGATGAAGTAATGTCTACCGTCTGGAAAAAGAGGAGCCTTCTTTACTGGTTGGTATGAAACAGCAAATTCCCCAATCTAATGTTCCTTTCCTCTAAAGCAGACCACTACACCATGTGAAGACATCCATTTGAGCTCCTTCACATTCACTGTACTTGTGGGACCAGAGGAAATGATGTAAATATGATTCTCATATTTGCTGTGCTGAGTGATACAGTCCTTCGTCTCTGATTCCAAGGAGCTCTGGTGGTGCAGTGGGCATATGGTAGCTAATCAGAAAGTAAGTAGTTCAAACTCACTAGCTGCTCAGTGGGAGGAAGATGAGGCAAACTACTTCCACAAAGATTTACAGCCTTAGAAACTCAATGGAGGTTGTTAGGAGTTGGAATCTGATCGATGGCAATGGGTTTAGTTTTTTGTTTTGTTTTGTTTTGTCTCTGATCCAAGAATCTCATGTTATCTGCTAGCATCCATGAATCAGTAAAGGCTTTTGAATTTATTAGTTTGTAAATAGGGCAAAATCAAATCCTAGACCTCCTACATACTCAATTTGAGTATTTGTGTTTCATCAGTGCTGGAGAATTTTCAGCCATAATTTGTCTTTCTGTAATGTTCTCCTGGAAATTTAATTTTGTAACTTTTCTTTTGTACTTTCTCTTATTTCTGTTCTGAGGTCTCAGTAATTTCCACAAATCTATCTTTCAATTTACTCATTCTTATTCCAGTTGTATCTATCCACTGAGTTTTAATTTATAAGACTATAATTTTTAATTTCTGAAAGTTCTATTTAGCTCTTTATCACATCTGCTTGGTCTTTTTCAATAGTGTCTTACTTTCTTATTGTATATCTATTCCTTTAAGATCCAGTTACTTCGAACATATAAATTTTATAAGCTCTACACAGCATCACGATTGGAGGAAGACATCAGAAATCTGTTTATACAGAAGACACAACCTTGCTTGCTGAAGTGAAGATGACTTGTAGCACTTACTAATGAAGATCAAAGAATTCTGTATAGATTACATCTCAACATAAAGAAAACAAAAATCCTCACAAATGGACCAACACGCCACATCATGATAAACAGACAGTACTGAAGTTGTCAAGGACATCATTCTACCTGGATCCATAGTCAATGTGCATGAAAGCAGCAGTCAAGAAATCAAATGATGTATTGCACTGGGCAAATCTGCTGGAAAAGACCTCTTTAAAGTGTTAGAAAGCAAAAATGTCACTTTGAGGACTAAGGTGCACCTGACTCAAGTCATGGTATTTTCAATTGCCTTATATGCATGTGAAATGTAGATAATGAATAAGGAAGACTGAAGAATATTGACACATTTGAATTATGGTATTGGGGAAGAATATTAAATATACCACAGATTATTTGACTGCTAACCAGAAGGCTGGAAGTTCAAACCTACCAGCCACCCCTCAGAAGGAAGACTGGGCAATCTACTCCTGTAGAGATACAGCCTCGGACACCTAACGAGAGGTCACTATGAATTGGAACTGACTCAATGACAGTGAGTTTTATTTATTTTTTTCGGTGATCAGAAGAATAAACAAATCTGCTTTGGAAGAAGTACAGACAGCATATTCCTTAGACGTGAGGATGGAAGGAGTTCATCTCACGTACTTTGGACACGTTATCAGGAGGGACTAATCCCTGGAGAAAGACATCATGTTTGATGAAGTAAAGGGTGAGTGGAAAAGAGGAAGATCCTCAATGAGTTAGACTGACACAGTGGCTGCAAAAGTGGGCTCAATAATAGCAAGTATTGTGAAGATGGTGCAGATCTGAGCAACAGTTTATTGGATTATATGTGGGGTCACTATGACGACACCTAACAACACCCAAACTCTATTATTTAAAATTCTTAGAGGTTTAATTCTATAGTTTATTATATTAACTGACTCTTAATTACAATGAATTGCTTTTTCCTGTCTTATTTTGTACTATGAACTCATCTTCAAAGGGGCTTTACATACAGGAAAAATACACTGTGGCTTAGTTGAGGGCATAATCAACTAGCTTTGTTTCTGTATGGCAATACAGATATCACCAGCTTTGTACTACTTTTTCTCAGGTTGGGAATTTTTAGACTACAAAAAATTATAAAGTTGATCCATGAACGTTTGTGAGGGCAGGTCTGTGGTTAAGAATTCACATAAAATATTCTTATTTTTTACCCACAGTTAAAAAGGGAACAAACAAGCTTCTTGCTCTGATATGCAGAAATTTTCCAAGTCTACTTTTTCAGGGAGCTCTGGTAGCATAGTGGCTAAAGCACTTGACTGCTAACCAGAAGGCTGGCGGTTCAAACCCACCAGCCACTCCTCGGAAG
>NW_006921685.1:2851938-2862857 GCF_000298275.1 Orycteropus afer afer
GCCTCGGAAACCCAAGGAGGGGTCGCTATGAGTCGGGGCCGACTCGACGGCACATAACAACAACAACAACATACTTCTCTTGAAGTTCTAGGCTTATAGGGAATGAAGAGGTCTCAATCACATTTCCCTACCTCATCTGGACCCAAGTCTCCACCTCCTGTCTCTATGCAACCATTAACTGCCAAGAACCTCAAGTTACTGAGGCAGTCAACTCCTGCCCCAAGAGTGACCACAGCCAACGGCTTGCTGGTCTCCCTTTAGATCTGTTCATTTTTGGCCTTTGAGCATTCCTCTTACATTATCTTGAGCTCAATCAGTTCTTTAAAAGGTATCCAGTTGAGAATGGAAGTCTCTATTGATTTTTAAACAGGTAATTTAGTATCAAGGAAAATAAGGGTCAACCAAGTCACTTTCAGAACACTCAAGGTGCTAAAAACTTTGTTGTTGTTGCTGTTATTTAAGGAATTATAACCTGTGGTAGTTTGAGTTACTGACCCAAGTGTCTTACTCCCCTGTAATTGAATTATACATCTCCCTTTGCCCATGGCCTTATAAAGAGTAGAGTGTACTCTCTTGCTTCTTGATTATGGGCTTGACCATGTGACAAGCTGTGGCCAATGGATTATTAGAAACAACATGAATACAGGTTTGCAAAGAGGCTAGAAACATGCTTGGTGGGTTAGACCTGCCCTTCTACATTTCTGCTCTAATAAGAACATGTCCTGGGTAGCTTTTTGGTCCCAAAAGAGAGAGGTGGGGAGCAGAAACAGTGTGGAGACCAAGCCAAGTTGAGAATACAGCCCAGAAAAGCTAAACTTGACTAACCTGTATATGCATGAGAGTAAATAAGGGACTGTTGCTATATAACCCTGAGTTTTGGGTTATTTGTTATGTACATTGCTATGCAAAATAGCTGACTGATATAATTATTTTTTCAGTAGTTTTTAAACTACTGAAAAATGGGACATTTGAAAGGTATTCCTAAAATGGGACATTTGAAAGGTACTATTGTAATGGAAGTCTCGTAACTTAAAATTTTTGTTCTGATTCTCAACACGCTATTAACACTTAATGATTTATTTTGTAATCTGTTAATAACATTTAATACAAAATGGTGTACAAACCTGGTATTTAGCTAAGAAAGAGAGATCTGTGGTTTCATTTAAAGGAAGAGAAGATGATGTGACATGAACATAAGGATTTAGTTCTGCAATATGTTGAAGTACAGCATCAGCTCTAAAAAATAAAATAAATACATGACTTTTACTATTTCTTTCATTCTATATAATCAATCTTCCAAACTTTAATGGCATCAGAGGAACCTGAAATGGTATGAAATGGTATGGAAATTTAATTTAATAAACCTTAGAAGAAGGAAGAAGGTAAGACTTACTTATTTTATAGATGATTACAATTTTGAGATGTAGCACACTGTCATATTCCATACAAAGCCACACAATTTCAAAATATACCCTTATAGTTCCAAGCTTCAAGTTCCTTAGTCTTTTAATGATTCAGCTAAAACTAAAGACCTCCTTTAGCCATATTAGAGAAATTCATTCCAGGCTGCAATATGTATTATCAAAAACTTTGGGGGTAAAAAGATTAAATAAATATACGCCAATATTTATCTATAGTGGCATGAATTCATGATGATGAATTAAACAACTGTGACTGACGTTCCGAATACAGAACATATTCTATATGTAACAGATAGTAAAAATAAAATTTTATGACAATATATCAAAATATCTTATCTTTACCTGTTTCTCACATTAACAACATCATCTTCACAGAGAAAGAAGTTGGTTCCTAGATCCCAAGGTTGGCAATTTTCTGTATCATGAATTGTAAGAGCCTTTAGAAAAGAGGAAAGTATCCGTTAAAATTAGGAAAAGACAAGGATACTCACTGTCTCCAATACATTTTATTGAAGGTATTCTCTGTAATGAGGCAACAGAAAGCAACTAACGGCATAGAATTAGAAAGGATGCAGATTAACATGACTATATATATCTGGAAAACCCAAATTAATCCAAGGAAAAATACCTCAAACAGTAAGAGAACTGAAATGCAGGAAAGCAGCATGTTATGAAGATCAACACATAAAATCAAGAAAACTCAAATATATAAATAATCCAAAATATTCTATGTTCAAAGAAAAAAACTGACTAGAAAAATAGTACTTTTAATTTATATCAAAGGCCACAAATCTTAAGGAAAAAGGCAAAGACATACGAACTTGGAAAGAAATGTATATTAAAAACATATAAAGATGTTTAATCTTATTTATTATAACAGATAAAATTAGTAACTTTTCTCATGTGTCAAGCCAAAAAAAAAAAACCAAACTCACTGCCATCAAGTCAGATCCGATTCACAGCGACCCCTCGTAAGGTTTACGTGGCAGTATCACTACGGAAAAAGATTGGCCAACCTTCCTTCCGAGGAGGGGCTGGTGGGTTTGAACCTCCAGCCTTCTGGTTAGCAGTCAAATGCTTTAGGCACTATGCCACCTGAGTTCCCTCTACTGGTGGGAATATATATGCAAAGGTCCGACACCAATGGAAAGGAATCTGGCGATCTATAGCAGAAGGACATATGTATTTATAGTGTCACACAGCAATCCTATTTCTAGGACTCCATCCCAAAGACACACTAGGGAAAAATACAAAAGGCAGCATGTACAAGGGTATTTACTATAGTACTATTTGTATTAGCAAAAGATTGGAAATAATCAAAATGTCCATAATCATTACAATCCTAAAAAACTCACTGCTGTCGAGTCAATCGGACTCATAGTGACCCCCCCTTGGGTTTCTGAGGCGGTATCACTATGGAAGTAGATTGCCCAACCTTCCTTCTGAGGAGTGGCTGGTGGGTTTGAACCTCCAGCCTTCTAATTATCCATCAAATGCCATAGACACCAGAGCTCCTATAATTCTAAATGTGAATCAAAAATTTCAGTAGTGCCTTACAATCCTACATTTGAAACTCAGAAATCTCCGTGTTCACTCATGATCTAAAAAGATTTACAAATAGTGACTGTCAAAGACAGTGGGGTTGCATCAAAAGGACTCAAAAACTCAACAGGATCCCAACAGCCATGATGAAATGATCTGAACATCAATTAGAATAATAAGTGTGACACATCAAAATGTATCAAATGTTCTTGAATCTATGAGTTTATAATCATATACACGTGCACAAATGCATGTGTGTACACTAATCACTGTTAGAGAATGACAAGAAACTACTTATTTTGAAAACTGGTATAGGGAGAAAAAAACAAATACTTACCCTGCCTTTCAAACTTATACAAACTATACTTTAGCAGAATCAAGTAAGTGATGAGTAGAAAATTTTCTTTCTAAAATTATTCTAGCTAGCAAATGAAGAAAGAATGATAAAATTAGACTGTCACTGCTGCCCCTAGTCAAATGAATCTAAGCAATGATCATTAATGACTAATGATAATCATAAAAAGAGAAACAACAGAATATCATTGCCTAATGATGGGAGAACATATCCCCTTATAAAAGAGTTACGTAAAAAACTCAAATGTGAATCTGAGTCTCTGAATCTGCTTACTAGTTTACAGGAAATAGAGGGGCAGAGGTACATGTGAGAAATGACCTGGTATCTTTAACAAACAAATTTCAAGGAGTTAAAAAAAAAAAAAAAATCAGAGAAGAGAAACCTATAGATTTAATAAAAGCAAGTTTGCTATATAGACTTTATGTAGATCCTGATTAGAGCAAGCTTTAAAAAAATAATTTACAAGACAACTAGGAAAATTTGAATTCTTACTAGATATTTGCCCACTTCCTGGTATTCAGGACTTTGTGTAATCCCCTCCCTTTAAGTGTAGGCTGGAATTTGCTTCTAAGAAAGAGAATATGGCAAAGGTAATGGGATGCTACTTTTGAGATTAGGGCACAAAAGATTATGACTCATCCTGCTAGCTTATTCTGATGAAGCAAGCTGCTGTGTGTGAGCTGTCTACGAAAAAGCCACAAGGCAAGGAACTGAGGGTGACTTCTGGACAACAGCCAGTGAGTAACAGATATCCTCAGTCCAACAACTCACAAAGAACTGAATCCTGCCAGTCAACATATGAGCAAGACACATATTTCTTGATTGCAGCTTTGTGAAAGACACTGAAAAAACAAGACCTAGCTAATTTGGATCTGATTCCTGATCCACAGAAACTGTGAGATAATAAATACTGCTTAAGCCACTAAGTTTTGTAGCAACAGATAACTAATATAATGGTTGCAGTGTAGTAAATTACTTAGTATGGCTTTTCTACCCATAAATCATTGTAAACTCAGTGGTGCAATGAGCAACTGAGGAGCTCCTGATTGTAAATGCTATCCACCTGGGTTATTTCTATTGGGCGTGGCACAACTGGGAGGTTCTGGGAGGTTTACACTCTCTCTCAGGTGCTTAGAGTTCTGATGCTGTGATTGGCTAGTTTGGCCACTCTGCCAAGCTCAAAAGGAGGCCTCCTAGAGGCAGAACTCTCTCTGACTGTTGGCTGAGGAAGACATGCTGCTGCAAGAGACACGTGCTCCTGAAAGAGACACGAGCTGCTGAGAAAGAGATGCAAGAGACGCGCATTGCTGAGTGAGACACGAGGGACACACACTGCTGGGAGAGAGACTGTGACAGACTGTTGGCTGAAGGATGGTGGGCTGGGAGAGAGACTGAGCGTTCTTCCGGAACTTGAGTTGTAGCCTGGTGCTTCCCTAATAAACCCCGTAATCCGTGAGTTCTGTGTGGTCACTGCAGCAAATCATCGAACCCAGGAGAGAGGTGGTGGGTGCTTTGGGAAGAACGGTTGGTGAAAGGGCAGGAGAGAGGCAGCATGTCTGGCCTTGCAGTAACAGGCCTTGGGTTACTGCTGGTAATCCTGTCTTCCTCTTGTGGGATTAGAGGAGGTCAGAACATGTGGCCTCCTTGCCGTTTTTGCAATGGTATTAATGAGTTGTTACATTTTTAGGTGTGAAAATGGTACTGTGGTTTTATTTTAAAAGGCATCTGTATATTTTAGAGATACATACTGAAATACTTAAGAATGATATGATATGATGTCTAAGATTTAAGGAAGACAGTTTGCTGGGGAGACAGGGACCTTGCTTGATATAAAATAACAGACCTTGCTTGATATGAAATAAATTTAACCATAAGTTGGTAACTGAAGCTGTGTGATGGATACAGGAACAAAAAACTAAACTCAGTGCTTTCGAGTCAATTTGACTCATAGCAACCAACCCCTCCTTGGGTTTCTGAGGCAGTATTATTACAGAAGCAGATTACCCAATCTTCCTTCCAAGGAGTGGTTGGTGGGCTTCAACCACCAGCCTTCTGGTTAGCAGTTAAATGCCTTAGGCACTACGCCACCAGAGCTCATGATGGACACGTGGGGGCTTGTTAAATTAGTCTTATTTATTTATTTATTTTATTGTGATTTGGGTGAAAGTTTACAGAGCAAATTCATCTTCCACACAGTGGTTCACATATACTTTGTCTCATGACATTGACTGTTATCTTCCAAAATGCAAAAGCTCTCCTTCCACTTCCTCTCTATAGCCACCTCTTCCCTGTGTCCCTCCCTCCCATGCACTCCTGCCCCCTGAGCTGTCTCCCTGTGCATACACAGCCCTTCTATTCTCCCATGATAGATCTCTCCAAGAAGTCTATCTACCTAATGTAAATGTTCAGTTCATATGCCTGTCTTTTGTTTGGTTAAAAGCCATAGGAGTGGGTTCAATTCCAGACCTGAAGGGTAGGTAGGGGCCACAGTCTAAACTAGTCTATTTTTGAAATTTTTCAAAATATAAAATTTCTAAAAAGAGGAAAACAAAAATTAAAAAAAAAATTTGAGCTGGTCAGATGGAGGAATACAGAAGTTGATTGGCACCAACTAGTGGAAAAACCTGAACAAAAGCAGTGAGTACAGAGACGGTCGGAGCTGCAGACTGACAGCTACTCTGATGGGACCAACACCCCCTGAATACTTCCATGTGGTGCTATGACCTGAGAATTGATCTAAAGATCAGCCCTTGTCACCAAGGGCTGCAGGGACAACTGCGCTGGTGGCCTATGACTAGGAAGGGAAAGAGCAAGGAGGGAGACAACCTGAGCTGTTGACTTTCCACTGTCTGAAGGGTGCAGCTACTTTGAATATTTATAAGTGGCAGACATTTTGGATATTTAAAGTGACCGAGGGCAGCCATTTTGAATCTTTACAAGCGGCAAACATTTTGGATTATAAAGTGATAGGAAGCTCTGGTAGCATAGTGCATCAGGCACTTGACTGCTAACCAGAAGGCTGACGGTTCAACCCACCAGCCACTCCTTGGAAGGAAGGTTAAGCAATCTACTTCCGTGGTGATACCACGTTGAAAATCCAAGGAGGGGTCGCTATGAGTTGGGTCCGATCAGTGGCACATAACAACAACAACAACAGCATTCTCATTCGGATTCCAGGGACCTAGGAATAGGCTCTGTTTGCCAAGGTTGGCAGGGACATATAAGAGGCTGACAACAGGAAAGGAGACAGGTAGTGAGTGTGTAAGTGCTGTCAACTGTGAATAGAGGAGCACAGCACTGTACCGTTTGCATAAATAACATACAAAGAAAACGAAAATCGTGGGCAAGCGACTCCAACATACAATCACCAATTAAATATAAATAAAAATGGCACAATGCCTTGGAGACAACAGAGTATCACCATCCACATAAAGAAGCAAGATAAAGCAAGAGAAACAAGGGACCAGGAAACAGACCTAAAACATATCTCTGAGGAAGACACAGCATTGGAACTCCCTGATAAGGGCTTCAAAAGAATGATATTTAGGTATCTTCAACGAATTGAGAGGCAGATCAAGAAAAACACAGAGAAAACCCTAGAAAAATTTCAAAAGACAATACAAGAAAATGACAAAATAAATGAAAAATTAGAAATGATACAAAATCTACACACAGAAATCCAAAAGATTAATACTAATTTTCAGAACTAGATTAGACACTGAATGGGCAAAGGAGTAGAACTGAAACAATGGAAGACAGAATTAAGGAGATTGAAGGCAAATAACTGAACACTTCTTTGGAAAGGGATCAATCAGAAAAAGATCAAAACAAAATGAAGAAAGCCTAAGGTTCATGTGGGATACCATCAAAAAGAATAACCTAGATTATAATCGGAACTCCAGCACAGGAAGAGACAAATAAAACCACTGAGAAAATTGTCAAAGATTTGTGGGAAGAGTATTTTCTTGCTATGATCAAAGATGAACCCCAAACAGTATAGAACCCAAAAGAAAATCACCAAGACATATTATCATCAAACTCACCAAAACCAAAGACAAAGAAAGATCATGAGAGCAGCACAGGAAAAATGAAAAGTTACCTACAAGGGACAACCAATAAGACTAAGCTCAGATTTCTCGACAGAAACCATGCAGGTGAGAAGACAAAGGGATGGTGTATATTAAACCCTGAAAGAGAAAAATTTCCAACCAAGAATTATGTACCCAGAAAAACTGTCCCTCAAATATGATGGTGAAATTAGGACATTTCCAGATAAGCAGAAATTAAAGGAATTTGTTCAAACCAGACCAACCTTATAAGAGATGCTAAAGGGAGCCCTTTGGATAGAGAAGCAACAATAGCCAACAACTGACCATTAACACACATGATGACATAACCCAGAAACCAACCCAGCTATGGAAGTATCCAAAGTAAATAAGCTTACAAGATTGTAAACAGGGAATCAGAGACATCAATTGACAAATGAGGACAAATACAAACCAAAAAGAGGGAAAAAACTGTTGTTACAGAACTCTAGATGGTAGGGAAGTCAAGACAACAAGATAGAACAGACTGTTCTAAACTTGGGAAGAAAACTATAAATCCCAGGGTAACCTCAAAGAAAAATGATAAACCTTCACATCAAAATAAAAAATAAGACCAGCACAAATAGTGAGCAAATACTAAAACAATAGCAATGAAGGAAATTATAACACGATTCATAAACAAAACGAGCTCTGCATAGAAAATTATATGGAACAAAGAAATCAAGACCAAGAGAAAAAACATAACAAAAATGACAGCAGCAAATTCATATTTGCTGATAATTATGTATCTGGGAAGGAGCTTATCTCTAAGATTTATAGAAAACTCCAATGCCTAAACAGCAAAGGGATTAACAATCCAATTGAAAAATGGGCAGAAGACATGAATAGACACTTCACCAAGGAGTATATTAAGGTGACTAACTAATACATGAAGAGACGCTCACAATCATTGGCCATCAGAGAGACGCAAATCAAAACAACGAGATACCGTCTCACCCCAGCACTGATGGCAAGGTTCAGTGAGACAGAAAATAACAAATGCTGGTGGGGATGTGGAGATATTGGGACACTCATACACTGCTGGTGGGACTGTGATAATACAACCACTGTGGAAAGCAATATGGCGATTCCTTAGAAAGCTGGAATTGCAGATACCATTTGACCCAGCAATCCCATTACTAGGAACATATCCTAGAGAGGTGAGAGCCAGGACAGGAACAGATACAGGCGTACTCATGTTCATCGCAGCACTATTTACAATAGGAAAAAGATGGAAACAACCCACGTGCCCATCAGCGGAAGAGTGGATGACCAAACTATGGTACATACACATAATGGAATACTATGCAGCACTAAAGAATAATGTAGCGTCTGCAAAACACCAAAAAATGGATGAACTTGGGGGACATTATGCTGAGTGAAATAAGTCAATCACAGAAGGACAAATGTAGTATTTGTTCGTTGTTGTGGTGGGTCAAGGAAAGGTTTATATAGAGAGGGAAACTTTCTTTGCTGGTTGCCAGGGGTGGGAGGGGAGGGGAGAGAATGCTGCAAAAAAAAAAAAAAAAAGCATTGACCCATTTCACTTTAGTTTTGTGTATTTCACTGTATATAAATTACATTTCAATAAAATGCATAAAAAATTTTTGGTATTAAATGAAGAAACAATATTATAACTATTGATGAGCAAAAATTTTACAAGTTAATAGCAAATGGTTCTTTTCACCAAGGATATTTTCTCTCTTACCTTAATCCCTGCAAGAACTATATTCTTTGCTATAAAAGAAAAAGAAAAATAAATAGCTCAATATTAGTAAGGTATATTATAAGTTTGGCCAAATCTTTGAATAGCAAATGTTAACGTTTTTACTATTCAAGAAATACAATTCTTGTAGGCAGTTAGGAAATAGAAAGATAAACAAAATAAAAATATCAACAATCACACCATCTTGAGATAAACCAAAACCAAAAAACCAAACTCATTGCCATCAAGTCAACTGCAACTCATATCAATCCCCTTTGGGTTTCTGAGGCGGTAAATCTTTATGGAAGTAGACCGCCCAGCCTTCCTTCTCAGAGCGGCTGGTAGATTTGAACCACCGGCCTTCTGGTTAGCAGTCAAATGTCTAAGGCACTATGCTATCTTGAGATAATCACTGTTAAAATTTCAACATATTTGCCCAGACTTGTTTCGATGAAAACCCGTATGCTTGTTACAACAGTGAATTAATGCATATTGGCAATGATTATTAATGGCTGTTACCATCACAAAAGGCAATAAGCATTACTGATTCCTGATTGAAAATTTAACACTATCTGAAATTGTCTTGCTTAAAAGAATCAAAACTGAATCTGATTAAACTTCCAGATTTAATTTCCTTTCATAGGAAATCAAGAGGAAGAAGTTAAATTCTATAAATTACTTTATGTTCCTCAAAAGTATTATATAAAATTATATATAAAAATACTGCTTACCAATTTCCAAACCAAGACCACCCATACCACTTAAGAAAACATGAGACTTGGCCATCTTCTGCATCGCTGTGTCTCCAAGAACATACCTCTGTCGACTACATGTAAAACACAATGAAAAAAAATTTTTTTTTCATCAATATTATATACCTCATTAAAGTTGTATGCAAACTAATGGACTGGAAACTTGTTTTAGATGACTTGCAGTACGGAAAAAAAATTGGAATTAACTGCCAATGTATGACATAATTTGAAAAATTAGAATATCTGGTACCATGGTCCACATTCTTTACTTTAGATAGCCAGACCTGAGTAAGAGTAACTCTGTTTAGATAGCATAGTAAGTGCTCTGAAGATTACCACAGCTTCCATACTGCTACTCTCATTTATTCCTCAGTAGGCTCTATAGGCATTTAAGCATGTCATCTCTAAAACTTTCAGTATGAACAAAATTTCTAAAGCAAAAAATTGGTTCTCCTCTCAAAATTCAGATGATTTAGAGCTAAGCAGCAAAAAATACACATTGATAATTTTAAAAAGTTATCTGAAAGAATAGTAGAAAAGATGATGCTATACAAATTCTTAAACATCATGAACATTCCAGTGGACTCCTATGAAAATCAGTTGAAAGATAAATTCAGTATTAATAACAAATACTTCTAGAACCTTGAGTTGAAAGTATTTCCTTTTGGAATTCTCTCTCTCTCTCATACATACACACATACACAACAATACACATTTAATCCATAAAAACCTTAATTTCTATTTTACTTTTCATATTCAATATAAAAGTATGAAAAGGGATTTGTCTAGTCAGAAAAAACTTTAAAAACATAAGCTATCTTTATTCCCTTCCTTATTCTCTATAAAATAAAACCTAGACTTTTTAAATTAGTGCTCAATACTTGTTTCAGAAGTAAAAAAAAAACCATTGATTTATTAATCAAATATTTATTTAAAATCTACTATGATATGTATGGACCAGTGCAGTGTAGTAAATTACTTAGTGTGGCTTTTCTACCCATAAGTCTTTGTAAACTCCAAGGTGGGATTTTCTATGAGCAACTGAGGAGCTCCTGATTG
>NW_006921685.1:2863352-2874542 GCF_000298275.1 Orycteropus afer afer
TAGGCCTTGGGTTACTGCTGGTAATCCTGTCTTCCTCTTGTGGGACTAGAGGAGGTCAGAACATGTGGCCTCCTTGCCGTTTTTGCAACCAGTGTATTACATAGTCATATTGGCTTTCTTTTCTAAAATACACATGTAAAACTTCAACTGCTCTTTAACAGTGTTCTAAGTTTTGATATGTAGCACTTTGTTATTATTTTCCAAGTTCAATTATGATTATTTATTAATATCAGGTTAATCCAGAGTGATATTATTGTTTTATTTTTTAAATTGTGATTTGGGTGAAAGTTTACAGAGCAAATTAATTTTCCATACAAAACTTAATACACATTTTGCTTCAAGACATTGACTGCAATCCCCATAATATAGTAGCTCTCTTCCCAGTCCCTCCCTGTGTGTCCTCCTTTCCTCTATATTCCTGCCCTTTGAGCTACCTCCCTGTGCAAACACTGCCCTTCTGGTCTCCCATGGCTGATTGTTCTAAGGACTGTACCTATCTAGTGTATATGTTCACCTCATATGCCTGTCTATTGTTTGGCTGGAAGCCTCAGGAGTGAGCTCAATTCCAAGCCCTAAGGGTGAGTAGGGGCCATAGTCCCAGGCATTTCACCACTGGAAGTGTATTTTTAAGTTTCTAATTTCATATGGAATTTATCTTTTGTATTGATTTCTAGCTTAAATGCTTTGTGAACCCTCATTATGAACTGTATGATAGGAGAATTTCTTCAATTTTTCAAATGTTCCATGTGTACTTAAAAATATGCTCTATAATTGTTGGGTAAAATTTTCTTCATATGCACATTAGGCTAATTTCAATAATCAGGTTAATTAAATCTTTTATATCTGTTACGATTCTTTGTTCTCTCAATTACTAAAATCTCCCCATCACTGTAAATTTATCTATTTTTCCTTGTATTTCTAGTACCTTAACAGTGCTTGCTTTGTAAAAACAACACTTATTGAGTGCTTATGTACCACACACTGCCTTAAGTGTTGTATTAACTCATTTAATGCTCACAAAACTTCTAGAAGTTATATTAGTATTATACCTATTTTTAAAGGTAGGAAAACTTACACATAGAGAAATTAAATAACTTGTATGTAGTAGAGGCAAGATTTGACTCAGGAAGTCTAGCCTTAGCATCCATATTCTTAACAACTATTCTATGCTGCATGTAGATTAAGAAAGTTAAATCATTCTATAAAGTCTGTAGAGAGAAAAAAAAAATTAGTCCCCTGCCTTAATGCTTCCATACCAATTCCTATTCCCCAAGGTAGCTAGAATTCTTCTAGCTATTTCTTCTAATATTTTCCCACTTATTTCTAAATAACAAGTTTATACTTCTACTTCTTGATTTTTCAGTTTTATATATTACCTATTAACTTCTTACTAAGAAAGATAAATAATCATTTGTATTTCCTTCTTAAGCAAAAATCTACCCAAATTATTCTTCTACTTAAAAAACCATAATGGCTTGCTATTTCCCTTAGGATAAAATGTAAACTCTTAATAGGAGTCACACGTCCATGGAGCTCCTGCTTACATTCCAGTCTCATTGTTTGCCACTTCTACATCAAACTCCATGCTCTAAGTGTACTAAATGACTGAATGTTTTCAATTGCCCAAACGTGGTAGGCTCTCTTTGGCCTTTAGGTGTTACTCTGGAGTATTCATCTCTCCTGTCAGCTTTGCCTTAATAACTCCTACTTATCCTTCAGGTCTCAGCTTATGTATCACTTTCTCCCCCTGATGCTTCTCCTTATCCCATATGCTTTCTCAAAATGTTGTTGTTATGTGCTGTCAAGTCGGCCCTTGACTCTTAGCGAGCCCTCCTTGGGTTTCCGAAGTGGTATCACTACAGAAGTAGGATTGCCCAACCTTCCTTCCGAGGAGTGGCTGGTGGGTTTGAACCACCAGTCTTCTAGTTAGCAGTCAAGTGCCTTAGCCACTATGCTACCAGGGCTCCTCTTTCTCAAAATAGTGGATCAGTTTTCATGGACCTTCAAGCACTCTACATTCAATCTACTATAACACTTACAAGAGTATATTTTCATGATTTATCTATCTTTCCCAGGAGACAGTAGATTCCTTGAGGCAGTACCTTTGTCTTATTTACCATTATATCCCCAGTGACTAACAGGGTCTGGCACATAATAACAATTTGCTGACTTAATGAAAGGACTGAACTAGCACATACGAGTAACATTTTTATGCCATTCAAGTAAAGGACTTAAATTCATTTTTCTATATTCACAGCCACAGAAACGATGTTAAAAATAAGTGTTCATCTCAATCTTATCCTTCTAGTGAATTATTTTTAAGATCACTTTGGCAGAT
The DNA here is from genome assembly GCF_000298275.1 of Orycteropus afer afer. Taxonomy (NCBI): domain Eukaryota; kingdom Metazoa; phylum Chordata; class Mammalia; order Tubulidentata; family Orycteropodidae; genus Orycteropus; species Orycteropus afer. The sequence continues at coordinate 2,865,691 of NW_006921685.1, forward strand.
AATGAATAATCATGACACACATGTGGTTGTAAATGACAAGAAGAAACCACAGAGAAAATAATTAAATTAAGATATATAAATCAAGGTTTTACAAAGAATCATACAATCACAGACAGATTCTAAACAATTACTTAAATCACCTACTTTGCTAATATTTGGCCACCAAGGGGAAGGGTATTAATAAAAATCTACTTTGTGTTGGGCAATTTATCACTTTAAATTAATTGACACTTAAATCCTATGAAGGTCATATTGTCATTAAACAATATAAAAAGCTGAGAGTATAACTTCAAGTTCAGCATTATTATATTACAGACGACTCTATCAGGAGGACACACAGCATAGTAGTAAATGTAAAAATAAAGAAATTACCCAGGCAGTCCATTCCAGTTTTAGACAGCCCTATCAAAAATTCTCCTCTCATGAAGGTACAATATCTCCCTGTATTTTTCACCCACTAGTCCTAACTTTACTTCCTGGAGGCCATAAGGAACTTGTTTAATCCCTCTTCGAGGTGACAGCCCTTTAAACATTGATAGCATTCAGGTTGCGGAGTCTTCTTTCTCCAGGTTAAATATCTCCAGTTCCTTGAACAATTCCAAACATCACATCATTTTGAGTCACCCTCAAGACTCTAATCACTTTCTTCTGGCTGCACTTCAATTATCTGCATCATGCATTCAAATATTTACTAAGTACCTATTTTCAAGCCAGATACTGACTTAGGATTCACTGTGTAGAGCTCCTAACAGTAACAACCTCATATGAGTATTATGAAGATAAAATTAAGTAAGATAATACATATAAAATACTCAGTAGGTAGTACATGAAATGGTACTGAGAGAAATAAGTAATTCTGCAATATTATTTAGAATAATATACATCATGTTGTTGTTGTTGTTAACGCCGTTGAGTCGTTTCCGACTCATAGCGACCCCATGCACAGCAGAACGAAACACTGCCCGATCCCACACCAGCCCCACAATCCCTGCTATACTTGAGCCCATCATTGCAGCCACCGTATCAGTCCATCTCCCTGAAGGCCTCCCCCTCTTTCGTCGACCCTCCACCCTACCAAGCATGACATCCTCCTCCAGGGAATGGTCCCTTCTGACAACATGACCAAAATAGGTGAGATGAAGTCTGGCCATTCTTGCTTCCAAGGAGCATTCTGGCTGCACTTCCTCCAGGACAGATCTGTTAGTTCTTTTAGCAGTCCACGGTACTTTCAGCATTCTTTGCCAGCACCACAACTCAAAAGCATCAACTCTTCTTCGGTCTTCCTCATTCATTGTCCAGCTCCCACATGCATACGAGGTGACTGGAAATATCATGGCTCGTGTCAGGCGCACCTTAGTCCTCAAGGAGATATCCTTGCTCCTCAGCACTTGAAACAGTTCCTTCGCAGTTGACTTTCCCAATGCTACACGTCGTCTAATGTCCTGACTGCTGCTTCCGTTGGCATCGATTGTAGAACCAAGCAACGTGAATTCCTTGACAACCTCAATCTTCTCTCCATTTACTGTGATGCTGCTCATTGGTCCAGTTGTGAGGATTTTTGTTTTCTTTATATTGAGACGTAATCCATACTGCAGACTGTATTCTTCAACCTTCATCAGTAGGTGCCTTAAGTCATCCTCACTTTCAGCAAGCAAAGTTGTATCATCTGCATATCTCAGGTTGTTAATGATTCTTCCTCCAATCCTGATACCACCTTTTTCTTCATACAGTCCAGCTTCTTGGATTATTTGCTCAGCATATAGATTGTACAAGTGTGGAGAAAGGATACAACCTTTAATATATATAATATACATAGATACCAGAAACTATGGGAACATAGTACAGAAAAAGTAATTATTTCTAACACTGGAAATCATGGAAGCTTGTGATGTCTATCCAAGCTGAATTCTAAAGAAATAAATGGAGTTCAAAAATAAATCAAGAAAGAAAAATCATCCAAGGCCTGAGAAAAAGAAAAGCACAGAAGTGATGTACAATATATGCATAAGAATTCTACTTCTGGCAATAATGGAGTAACAAGAACCAGATATACCCTCCTGCCTTAAACATCTAAAAAACTGGAAAAAAAAACGCATGAAACAACAGATTTCAGACACTGGGCAAGAGCCATTCAGGAAAGTAATCTGTGAGACAAAGAAAACAAATGAGGTTTGTTATCACCTGAGCTACTGCCTGGAGAGCTTCCTGCTGCGGTATAGGTATAGGCCGGGGGACAGACACAGACAGATTCTGGCAGTCTCCTTGAATTCATGAGGCAGAGATGTTAATTAAAGAGATGAGAATTCACAGGGCAGAGTACCTGAGAGCTCCAGAGAGAGAACTCTAGGGATCTGTAGATGGCTTTCCTTGAGGGCTGAGTACAGATCAGCACAAGCATATGAGGTAATAATCTGAAGCTGAGCAAAGAACCACCAGTAAAAGGCAGGTAGAAAAACTCCTGCTGTTTACGTAGGGCCTAAAATAGTTTGTGTTCCTCCCGAGCTGTGGAAAACCTATGAACATACAAGGCATCAGAATATGCAGACAGGTACAGGCAGTCCCCAGGTTATGAATGAGGTCTGTCCCTAAGTGTGTCTTTAAGTTGAATTTGTTGGTCAGTAAGAACAGGTACATACAATTCTTATTTAGCCTTACACTAATACAAGAGAAGGTACAAAGCCTTTCCAATGGTGCAAAAGCTGCACTTGAAGAAAGTGAAGGTGATTGTGATGAAGAAATCGTTGTGAGCAGGGGCTTGTTCAACTGTTTCAAAGTAAGGGCAAATTTATATAACGTTAAATGGCAAGTATGAGTTATACATAAGTCACATGTTTGTAAGCTGGGGACTGCCTGTATCACATCAGTAATGGGGAAAAATTAGTTCCACACTACAGTCTCCTCTGGTCCTAACAAATCTTTTAAAAGCAAGCCTTAAAATAATCAAACTGTTTGCAAGTAACTTAACTGTGCCTCTAAACATAGCTCAAGAATATTTAAAAGCATATAAAATTATTTACCACCCAAAAAAGTAAAATTCACAATATTTGGCATGCATTTAAAGATTACTAGGTGTGCAAAAATGCAGTAAATCACAACTCATAATGAATAAAAATATCAACCATACATGGAAGAAAGGGCAAGTATGTTTAAAGAGTTACATAAAACCAAAAACCAGACTCACTGTCATTGAGTCGGATCTGACTCACAGCAAAAAGAACTAAGTAGAATGAATGTCTAGAGGTTAAAACCACAAAATCTAATTTGAAAATTACACTGGGTAGAAACAGCAGCAGATTTGAAGCTACAGAATTAAAGATAAAGCAATACAAATTTTACAAAATGAAACAGATGAGAAAAAGACTGAACATAAGTGAGCTGTGGGACAACTTCAAATAGCCTAATAATGTGAACTTGGAGTTCCTAACGGAGATGACGGAGGGTGGGGAGAGTTGAATAACTAATGGTAGAAGTTTCTCCAGGAATACTACAAACTCACAGAACCAAGATGTGAACAAATCCAAGAACAAAAAAAGTATGAGGAAAACTATACAAAGGCAAACAATTGTTTAAAACCAAAGATGAAGAGAAAATATTAAAAGCAGCCAGAGAAAATAGGGTGTATTATGTATAAAGAACAAAGATAAGAATGACAAGTGACATTCTCCAGAAAGCATGCAAGTCAGAAGGCAATGGAGCAACATCTCTCAACTATTGAAAGTAAAAGTCTGTTGTGTTAGACTGGGTTCTCTAAATAAACAAAACCAGTAAAGCTTATATATACAGAGAGAGAGAAATTTATCTTAGAAAAATGGCTCATACACTTATGTTGTTGTTGTTATGTGCCATTGAGTCAGCCCTGACTCATAGTGACCCCTTCTTAGGTTTCCAAGGCAGTATCACTACAAAAGTAGGATTGCCCAACCTTCCTTCCGAGGAGGGGCTGGTGGGTTTGAACCGCCAGCCTTCTGGTTAGCAGTCAAGTGCCTTAGGCACTATGCTACCAGAGTGCCTATAGAAGTTGGCAAGTCCAAAGTTCTTGGATCAAACGTTAAGCTGGAGGTTTCTCCCAACTCATGCAGCTGCAAGGGCTGAGGAGCTCAAGGTTGGCAGGCAATATACTGGCTGTTGACTCCAATGAATGACGAATCCAAGATCTCCAGGCTGAATGGTGGATTGTTCACTCTCGGGCAGTTGTGGTCAGCACAACAAAATCCCAATCCACAGAAGAGTGTCCCTTTTCCCAGGATCTCCATAAATATACTGGAAGCAGGCCACACCCCTAGGGAAATTCCCTTTCAACAGATTGGCTGCTCAAACATACACATCTGGTTCCATCATGGGAATAACCACATCACAACTGCTTAAACCACAAAGAATTGTGACCCAGCCAAGTTGACACATAGCTCCAACTATCACACTGAGTGTGTTCTTCCCTTTTGGTTTTTTAACTCCAAGTCTTTGCACATTTTATCATAGTAATTGGCTTTGTCTGCTCAAGCTGCTCTTTGAAATCTTCTGTTCAGCTCTTTTATCTTGTCAGTTCTACCATTTGCTTTGCCCACTCAAAGGCAAGCTTCAGAGTCTCTTCTGTCATCCATTTTCACCTTTTCTTTTTCTCTCATCTATTTAATGTCCTCTTGCTTTTTTCATGGATGAAGTTCCTGATGTCATCCCATAATTCTTCTGATTTTCAGTCACTGGTGTTCAACGCATCAAATCTATTCTTTAGATTGTCTCTAGATTCAGGAGGGATATATTCAAGGTCATATTTTAGCTCTCGTGGACTTGTTTTAATTGTCTTTAACTTCAAGTTGAACTTGCATATGAGCAACTGATGGTCTATTCCACAATCAACTCCTGGCCTGGTTTTGGCTGAAGATATTGAGCTTTTCCATCACCTCTTACCACAGATGTAGTCAATCTGATTCCTGTGTATTCTATCTGGCGAAGTCTACATGTACAGCTGCCATTTGTGTTGTTGAAAAAATGTATTTGCAATGAATAAGTCATTGGTCTTGCAAAATTCTATCATGTGATTTCCAGCATCATTTCTGTCACCAAGGCCAAATTTTCCAACTACCAGTGATTCTTCTTTGTTTCCAACTTTTGCATTCCAGTCACCAGTGATAATTAACACATCTTGATTGCACATTTGCTCAATTTCACACTGCAGAAGTTGATAAAAATGTTCAATTTCCTCATCTTTTACTTTGGTGGCTGGTTCATAAATTTGAGTAATAGTCATATTAACTGTAGGTGTATGGATATTATCCTATCAGTGACAGCACTGTACTTCAGAATAGATCTTGACACATCCTTTGTAATGATGAATGCCAAGCCATTCCTCTTCAAATTGGGATTCCCGGCATAGTAGATCATATGGTTGTCTGATTCAAAATGGCCAAAATCAGTCCACTTCAGCTTACTAATGCCTAGAATACCAATCTTTATGCGTTCCATTTCATTTTTGACAATTTCCAATTTTCCTAGGTTCATATTTCATACATTCCATGTTCCAATTATTAATGGATGGTTGCAGCTGTTTCTCCTCAATTTGAGTCGTGTCACATGAGCAAATGGAAGTCTTGAAAGCTTCACTTTATTCATATCAGTTAAGGTCGGTTCTACTCTGATGATGCAGCACTTTCCGGAACAGTCGTATTTTGAGAGCCTTCCAACCTAAGTGGCTCGTCGTCCTGGACTGTATCAGACCGTGTTTCTGGGCTATTCATATAGTTGCCTAGAAATGCAACTCACAGTGTTTCTCTGCTATGCATAAGGTTTTTCCTGGCCAATTCGTTTGAGAAGTGAATGGTGTATTCTTTCTTCCTAGTCTGTCTCAGTCTGTAAGCTGCACTGAAACCTGTGCACCGTGTGCAACCCTACTGGCATTTGAAACACCAGTGGCACAGCCTCAAGCCTCACAGCAACATGCCACCAGAGCACAACAAACCAACACAAGTGTGTCTCCCTTAGCTGTTCAAAACCTCTCCACCCTCCCCTTACCAGGATCCCTGCCCCTTGCTCACTCTGTCCTGGACACCCTGGCTTTCCTTTCCTTTCCCTTTCGCTTTTCCTGCTGCTTAAGGGTTGGGGCCTGGGTCCCACCCATTACCTGGATGTCTCTGCCACCTGCTCACTCTGTCCTGGACACCCTGGCTTTCCTTTCCTTTCCCTTTCGCTTTTCCTGCTGCTTAAGGGTTGGGGCCTGGGTCCCACCCATTACCTGGATGTCTCTGCCACCTGCTCGCTCTGTCCTGGACACCCTAGGTTTCCTTTCCTTTCTATTCTGCTTTTCCTGCCACGTGGGGGTTGGGGCCTGGTCCCTCCCCTTACCTGGATCCCTCTGCCACTTGCTCCCTCTGTCCTTCCTGGATGCTCTGGCTTTCCTTTCCTTTTCCCTCCACTTTTCCTGCCACTGGGGGGTTTGGGCCTGGGTCCCTCCCCTTACCTGGATGCCTCTGATGCTTGCTCGCTCTATCCTGGATGCCCTGGCTGTCCTTTCCTTTCCCCCTCTGGTTTTCCTGCCGCTTGGGGGGTTGTATATATACCAATACAAAAATTAATTTAAGTGAATCACAGATCTAAAATTTACAAGCTAATAGTATAAAACTTTGAAAAGATATTTAAAATAGAATACAAAGGATGAATTATAGAAAAATTTGTATTTTATCAGAATTAAAAAGTTTTCTCTACAAAATAAAACAACTATGAAAGTTTAAAGACAGACCACAAATCAGGAGAAAATATTTGTGAACAAACATCCAACAAAAGTCTTAAATTTAGATAAGAGCTTGCGGTGTAATAAATTACCTGGTATGGTTTTTCTAGGCATAAGTCTTTGTAAACTCTGTAGTGGAATTAGCTGTGAGAAACTGAGAAGCTTCTGACTGTAAATGTTATCCACCTGGGGTATTTCTGCTGGGAGTGGCACAAAGTAATGTTCCAGGAAGTTGGCTCTCTCAGGTGCTTAAAGTTCTGATGTTATGATTGGTTAGTTTGGCCATTCTGCCAGGCTCAAAAGGAAGCATCCTAGAGGCAGAAGAGGTCTCTCTGATTGCTGGCTGAGAAAGATGTGCTGTTGAGAGAAATGTGCTCCTGAGAGACATTCGCTGCTGAGAAAGAGACACCATGAGACATGCATTCCTGGGACAGTGGCTGAGAGAAACTGTTGGCTGAGAGACTGTGGGGCTGAGAGAGACTGAGCATTTTTCTTGAATTGTAGCCTGGTGCTTCCCTAATAAACCCCATAATCTGTGAGTTCTGTGTGGCTACTGCAGTGAATTAGCGAACCCAGCAGGAAGGTGGTGAGTGCTGCAGGAGGAACCGTTGGTGTCAGGGTTGGTGAAAGGGCTGGAAGGAGGCAGCATGTCTGGCCTCGCAGGAATATGCCTTGGGCTACTGATAGTGATTCTGTCCTCCTCTTGTGGAGTTAGAGGAGGTCAGAAGATGCGGCCTCCCTGCCCCTTTGGTAGTGAGCTCTTATAATTAATTATACAACCTACCAAAAAAGTGGGAGAGGGCAAAAGATTTATAGGGACTTTTCACCAAAGGAGACAAATGGATGGCAAATATGCTCATGAAAAGATACTCAAGATCATTAGTCATAGGGAAATCCACATTATAACCATAATGAAGTACCACTATATACCCACTAAAAGAAAAACCCAAACTCACTGCCAGCGAGTCGCATCGGACTCATAGCAACCCCTCCTTGGGTTTCTGAGGGGGTACTGGCCAATCTTCCTTCCAAGGAATGGCTGGTAGGTATGAACCACCAGCCTTCTGGTTAGCAGTCATATGCCTCAAGCACTACGCCAACAGAGCTCTGGCTAGAATGCCTAAAATTAAAGACTGACCATATTAGGTAATGAACATGTGGGACAACGTGAGCTCTCACATATTACTGGTGTGAAGGTAAATGGTAGAACCACTTCAGAACACATTCTGGCAGTTTCTTGAAAAGTAAAAAGCACATCTACCATATGACCTAGCCATTCCATTTCTAGATATTTACTTGAGAGAAAATGAAAGCATATGTGTACCCTAAGAGTTGTATATAAATTTTCTTTGTAATCTTATTCATAAGGAATTATTCCATATAACTTAGAAGCTAGGGCAACTGACATACATGCTAATGTATCAGTAATAATTCCTCTGTCTCTGACCCAGGAGCTTCATGTCTTCTGTCAGTATCCACTAAACAGTAACAGGCTAGCTAACTTTTAGCTTGTAAATGGGAAAAATTCCAAGACTCTGACAATATAAACAAGGTTTGACAAGGCTGAAGCATAGGATGTTAGAGGAAAAGTGGTAGGGAGTGACATGGGATGAAAGGCTAGAAAGACATGGCCAGGCCTCATGGTAAATAATAACTATTAACTATTGAGCTCTTACTGTATGTCAGGTATTCTTCTTTGTGATTAATTATAATTTGTATGTATTATTTTGATAAAATATTTGTTGAATGAATAAATGTAGAGATAAGAGTACCTTTAAAGAAACCAGATAGAGAATATTATAATAGGTCAGTTCAGAAATACTGAATGCAGTGGGAAGAAAATCAAAGAGTAGGAATTAAGAGATGTTTAGGCAGAAGAATGGAAAAGATCCAACGGATTCATTCATTTTAGAGAATGAGAAATAGGAAGAAATCTCCAATGACATCAAGATTTTTAGCTTAGGTTACTGAGTGTATATGGTAGTATTTAGCTTAGAAATGGGAGGAGGCAGAAGAACTAGATGGTGCCCGGCTACCACTGTCATCCACTTGGAAGGGGATCTATGTAGGAGATCCTTGATAGGGAGAACAATGTGGAACTCAATTCAAAATAATTTGGAGGAAATAAAAA
>NW_006921685.1:2875082-2876578 GCF_000298275.1 Orycteropus afer afer
CATTAGTGTATACAGGAGTCCCTGGATGGTGCAAAAGGTTAAGAGCTCAACTACTTGCTGAAAGGTTGGCAGTTTGAACTCACCCAGAGGTGCTATGGATAAAAGGCCTGTATATCTACTTTCAACAGGTCACAGGCTTGATAACCCTATAGAGCAGTTCTATTCTGCACACATGGAGTTGTCATGAGTCAGAATTGACTGGAAATCAATTAACAACAATGGTACTGAGGACCATAATGAAAAAACTTGTTCAGAGTTTTTAACATAATATTTTAAAGAACAAGATATTATTCTAAAGATATGAAATATTATTATTCCCATTCATGTATGAGAAATGGAGGAGCAGAAAGTTTAAATACAAGTTCCAGTTCATAAAAATGGCAAGATTGGATGTGACGACACATGTCTATCTCCAAAGACCACGTTCATTCTACTATGTCAAAATGTTTCTCTAAGAAATAGATATTTGGTGAACATCTACACGTTTTAAATAAAAATTACCTCTAAGCATTTACAAATGTAGGCTTGGCACTTAGAATGAGAAGGGTGAAGAAAGAGACTCATTCAAACATCACTAACATAAAGAGAGGTAAAATCATGGGAATATCTAGTATGAACTAGGATAGGAACTAAGAGAAAAGCTGTCAAGAGCCTGGCATTTATTGTGCAGGTATAGAAAAAGCAGCCAAAGAAAGAATCTGAGAAGGGAAAATTGTAGGAGTAGAGGCAAATTCACAAAGACTGGTATTCCAGAAGTCAGAAGAGTTTCAGGAAGGGGACAGTCAACTGAGTTAAACATTGATAAAAGGCCAAGATAAGGAAAGGAGTAATCAAATCTGGCAATTGGAAGGTCATAAAGAATAATGGTGGTACAGTGAATAAGCACTTGGCTGCTAACCAAAAGGTCGGCAGTTCAAACCCACCGGCTGTTTCATAGCATAAAAAAGTGGCAGACCGTTTTTATAACGATTATAGCCTTGGAAACCCTAAGGAGCAGGTCTACACTCCATAGGGTCTCCATGAGTTGGAATCAATTAGACACCAATGGGCTTAGGGGAACTTAATGAGTATATTTCAGTGCACAGTTAAAGGCAAAAGACAGATTACAATGAGTTAAAAAGTGATCAAGTGGGAAATATGAAGAAAACTAGAGCAGACTAAACTTTCAAGTGTAGTTGTGAAGGTCTGGCAAAAGACAGTAAAGTTATTACTGAAGGGAAATAGGACTCATTCTACCTCAACGAAGGCCTCCAGAGGCTGAGAATATAATAATAGGTGCCAAATACCCATTACATTTTAAAATGAGGTGTTAGAGTGCCCATATATGACATATTAAGAACCGTGAAACTGTTATAGATTCCAGAAAGGGTTGTTGTTGTTGTTGTTAAGTGCCGTCGAGTCGTTTGACTCATAGCGACCCCATGCACAGCAGAATGAAACACTGCCCGATCCCGCGCCAGCCCCACAATCCCTGCTATACTTGAGCCCATCATTGC
>NW_006921685.1:2879848-2884930 GCF_000298275.1 Orycteropus afer afer
CTCTCCTCACCTGTTTCCCTGGGGCTGACTGCTCTTCTGTTCGGGTTCAAGGCTTTTATCCCCTTTCTCCTGCTCTTCCGGCCTGCTACTCTGGCGTCCCTGCATTGTCTCTCCTCACCTGTAACCCTGGGGCTGACAAAAACAGGTAACAAAAACGCCAAAAGGATTTTCTGGAGAGAGATGTTGAAAGTGAAGCGGGGTTCCTTCCCCTAAAAGACAACAGGGGTAGAGGAAGAAGTATATTACTTCCCCATCAACTCAAATCAAATGAGAGAATTTCAAAGGGGAGTAGTACAGGTACTAAAATGAAAAGCTGTGGCTAAATCAACTAATTAGATGGCAGAACAGAAATAAAAAAAGAAAGGTGCAGAGCTTGGATGTCTGAATATTTCCATGAATTAGATGTGGTATCTTCATGTGAGAATGCATGTGGTAGGCATGTGAGAACTGGACAGTGAATAAAGAATACTGCAGAAGAATCGATGCTTTTGAATTGTGATGATGGCAAAGAAAACTGATGGTACCATGGACAGCTAGAAAAATAAACGCATATGTCTTAGAGGAAGTACAGCCAGAATGTTCTTTAGAAGTAAGAATGGCCAGACTTCCTCTCTCATGCTTTGGTCATGTTGTTAGAAAGCACCAGTCCCTGGAGAAGGATATCATGTGAGGTAAAGTAGAGGGTCAGTGAAAAAGGGGAAGACCCTCAATGAGATGGTTTGACACAGTGGCTACAACAATGTGCTCAAGTATGGCAATACTAGCGAGGATTGCACAGGACTGCGTAGCGTTTCATTCTGTTGTACACAGAGTGGCTACGAGTTGAGACCAACTTGACGGCAATTGACAACAGCAACAAGTGGAGAAGAGCCATTCTTGAGTTATTTTTGAAATACAACGTAATTATCTGTACTGCTGGAGAAAAAAAATGAACTACTAAAAATGGAGATCAGACAGACACCTAGAGGCTGATGGTAGGAGTTAATAGCCACAGTCAGAGAGGAAACATCACATACATTACAGAACAGCAGTTGGAGCGGGGAAATATCTTAGAAACCCACAAAGGAAAGAACAAGTACATCTGCTATTCTAGTCAACTGCAGCCCCAATGCTCATGATCCAAACCATTAAAACTCTGAGCATGGGTACACTCAGGTATTTTAGGTTGAATAAACGCCCCCCATAGATAATCAATTCTTAATCCCTGGATCCTGTAAACGTTACTTTATATGACAAATGCCAATGCAATTAAATTAAGGATCTTGAGATAGGGAGATTATCTTGGATTATCCAAGTAGGCTCTAAATGTAATTACAAATGTTTTTATTACAGGATAGCAAAGGGAGATTTGACTACAGAGAAGGAGATGGCAATGTGAGCACTGAAGCAAGATGCTACTTTGCAGGGTATAAAGATGGAGGAAAGGGTCGCATACCAGGAACTGGAATGCAGCTTCTAAAAACCAAAACCAAGACCAAATCCAATGTCACTGAGTTGATTCCAACTCATAGCGAAACTATGGCAGAACTGCCCCATAAGGTTCAACACTGTAATCTTTATGGAAGCAGGCCACATTTTTCTCCCATGGAACAGTTGGTGGGTTCAAACTGCTAACATTTTCATTAGCAGCCGAGCACTTTAACCACTAGAAGGTAAAAAAGGCAAAGAAATAGATTTTCCTGTAGAGGCTCTGGTGTGAACATACAGCCCTGACAGTACCTTGATTTCAATCCAGTGAAACTAATTTTGGACTTCTAGCCTCCAGAACTTAAAGAGAATAAATGTCTGTTGTTTTAAGTCAGCAAATTTGTGGTTGCATGTTACAGCAGCCATAGGAAACAACTACAGCAGGCATCAGTATTTTCAAAAAGCTAACGTGCAGTCAGAGTTGACAACAACTAGAATAAACGCAGATTTTGATACTATTATGATGATGTTATGTTCATATTTCCAGGCAATCCCCAAATCTGCTTTGATTATTCACTCCTCTTTCATATAGCAATCCAATGATCTCTACACAAGAAGCTATATATAAGGACAACAGAAAAACAGATGATCCGAGTACTGTTTCACTATTACCTCAATCAACCCTGATTATCTCCAAGGGAGGGTGCTTTGATAAAAGTAGAGTTAGAGAATCAAATCTGGAGCCCTAAATTGGGACTCATTCATTTTTTTCAGATAATCTTAGGATTAGCAGATTCAGGCACATCTTCAGAGATAAAGCAAAAAAATGGCCAGATCTGCAGAACAGGTTCAGGTTAACTCACCCAATAATTTGCAGGCAGTGAAAGTAGAAAAATAGAAACCTGGCTCAGAACACTAAAGGTATTCTAAACAAAACTACTTTAGATTGTGAGAAAAATTCAGATTTAGTGGACTAATAACTATGAGGAAGCTAAGGTTGAACAATATTAAGATAAAAATGAAATTTATTCAGAAAATCACTTTGTTCAACTGGGCATTAACACTGCTCTAAACTATTTCCTACTTAAATATACATTCATACAAATATTCAAAGCTTATTATCAGTTAATAGTCAAAATTTGTAGATTTTAAGGAACTAGAGTTTTATAGAAAAGCCTAATTGTTTAAAAGTAATTATAGCCTGAGACTCAGTTTTCATGTCTGAGAAAAAACCTGTGTAAGTACTAGATGTTAACAAAGTTTTAATCATAGTGTCTACAAAGAAATAACATGTACTGGCCGTATAAATCTCAACACATAAAATGCCAGGCAAGTTAAACTTCTTTGACATTTAGGTTAAAAATAAAATGGATTTATATATACCTAGTCTGTTAAAATGATACTTAATTGCTCAAAATGCCTTAATTCCAGAGAAGAGAGAAGCTCTTCTGTTTTCCTATCCTTCCAGCTGTCAGAATTTTCCAGATGTAAAAGACTGTTTTACACAGAGGAATGTTAAAACTTGCCCTGCAACTGGTTTTCATCTCAGGATGAAATGTATAGGTAACTTCTTAGTATCAGTAGCTCCCTATTGAACAAGCACTTTGCATACCTTTTCTCAATCTTTTCTGTCATATCCCTTGATGGTTGTAGTTTGGGTCTTCCCCAGCTACTGAACCACTAACCCATTTTGTTGCACCTGTGTGTATTAATGCATTTGGACTTGCAGCCAGAGACAAAATGGTCAGGTCTGTGGCTGTGTAAATGAGAAGTGAGAGAAAAGAGAATTTCTGAAATCAAACCTCATCCTACTCTACCTTCTTTTAGTTTACTCTGGAATTTACTTCCTTAAGGACTTCCCTAAACTGATCAAGAATTATGGGCCTTCATGTTATACCTTGCCTCTAAGATAAACCACTGTCTAAAGTTTGTAACATAATACAAGTACATAATAAGCAACAGACATTAACTTAAAATTAAAACAAAACAACAGAAAACTCCTGAATCTTTGGTCTGTTACTAATAATAAATAAATACATTTTTTTAAATCTAAGAAAAGCAAATCTGTTCTTTTCTGTGGAAATTTAATTTTGGCTTTTGTTTGCAAAATTTCTTTATAGTCCTACAAAGAAAATTCATAATTAAGCAGTCAGTAATTGTTTTAGCAAGCACTTCACTGAAAGGTTGGTAGTTTGAACCATCTAAAGGCACTTCAGACAGGCCTGGTGATCTGCTTCCAAAAAGTATGATAATTTCTTATGAAAGATTGAAATTTAAATAAGCACATTGGTAAACAATCACAATATGCTTGCATCCAGAAATTCATTCAAAGAACAAACAACTACACCAAGAAAATGACTTATCTCCAATAACAACAGTTGATCTACTACATGCTGAAACTTTCAATCAAGCAAATTGCAGCCGATTTACATAGCATTGTGAATGGAAAATTCAGTCTTTTATTGGTGTCTAAAAATTATGTTCATTAACTGGCATTATAGGAATGAAGGGCCTTTTTTTTTTGTTTGCTTATAGGGCTGAAAAGCCATAAAAATGTCTCTCACAAGGATTATAAATAAATAATAAATAAAACTAGCCAATGCCTTGCTCTTTCAAGAAGATGCATTTCTTATTCCATGAAGAACATGACCAAAAGGACTTCAGTAATAATTATAGATTAAGAGTTTATATTTCTGAAATATATTTTACAATCAGGAGACCATATGGTATAACAATTTTCACATAAGCGAAATTAAGTGTTAGCTTTCCATCTGTTTTTCTAAGTGTATAGCACAAATCAGGATCTGGAATCAACATACCCAGTAGTATATCAGTATATCAGCTGCTATTAAAGTGCTCATAATTAATTCTGAATTCTACAAAGAAAGGAAAAAGAGTGATTCAAAACACAAAATGAGCCTATTATTCCAAATTCTACCTACATAAATTCTATTTTTCATGGTTCTACAGAGAAGAAATCTAGTAACTTTTAAACTGGGACTATGTTATTTTCCATTTTCCATGAGGAGCTCTGGTGGCATAGTGTCTAAAGCATTTGACTGATAACCAGAAGGCTGGAGGTTCAAACCCATCAGCCACTTCTCCAGAAGGAAGATTGGGCAATCTACTTACATACTGATAATGCCTTAGAAACCCAAGGAGGGGTCCGACTTGCCAGCAGTGGGTTTGTTTTTTTTTTGGTATGTTATTTTCCATACAAATAACTCTAACTATTAAAAAAAAAAAATATTCTTAGGCGTGATCACAAGGCATATGCATTTAATTTTTCATTAATTTTAATAGTATTTCCATTTTAATACATTTATGGGGGAAAAAAAGTATGATTTAAAAAGTCCCTCAAAATTCCATTCAAATCAGTTTTTAATCATGCAATACTTCTCCACTGTTCTGACACTGCTAACATACAATGCTCTTAATGAGATTATAGTGAAGTAATCCTATTCTGTTGACACTGCTGTATAACTAATAAAGGTGAAATGGATTGTTTTTCATGAGATTTCTGCACCATCAAGAACATAATTTATGTACTCGTGTCCAAAACCAAGAGTTAAATTTTTAGTGGGCAGTAGTCATTTTTAGTCATACCACTTAAAACTAAAGAAACTGGTATTTAAATATCATTAAAGCTTTCAGACTATTGTTTTGTGTATATAT